>NC_041394.2:148816114-149111114 GCF_900747795.2 Erpetoichthys calabaricus
GGGAGCAGCTCAATGCAGAGAAAACCCGAGCGGGACGACAGCCGGAACGTTGCAGGATTGCAACTCCCGAAGATTATTACAGGGAGTTGGAGCGAGACCGCATACGTTCCGAGGTAAGTGCTGGGGAAGCACGCGCACCGCCGGGAGCTTGTTTTTCTCTATTTGCAGAGGCTTGTCTGCACGAAGCAGGCAAAGAGCACACCCCCCTCACACCTAGACAAGATGGCCGCGAAAGAAAGGAAGCAAGCCAGTCTAGGCGTTCGCAGAAAGGGAGTCCATTGGCTGAGGATGTCCACGTGACCTCGCACGCCGGCGATCAGGAAGAAGAGCAGTTGGGAGCCGTCGGCGAGGCGAATACTTCCCCGACGCGTCTGCGCTCCCTGAAGGGGAAGGGGGCGGCGAGCGAAGCAGCGCCAACTTTACATAAAAAGAAAGAGGGGCGGGATGTGACTGTAGGATCTGCCATCAATGGTAAAAAGGCAGACCTCAGTCGGCTTGTTGCAGCCACCCGTCCCTCAGAAGACTCCAAATCCCAGGAGACCTTGCGAAGCCCAGCAGAGCACGTGCCAGGAGTGGACGTGCTCATTGGTTCCCGGTCGGCAGGTATTCAAAATAATGAAAGGTACATACCTACGGCCGAATTATCTGAATATATGATACGGGATCTCGAGGAGGTACTCGAACCCGTACTGGCTTTCTTACAGGGGATTGCAGACTTAAGAAGACGTTTGGAGGAGCTGGGAGCTACAGTCAAAGCGCCGTTGATAAGACTGGAAGAATACCTTCGGCGCTTAGGCCATGAAGCCCCGGCCTTGATTAATGCGGCGGTGCAGGTAGGTGCCCTCTGTACCGTATATAATAAGGGGACGCAGTGTGAACCGGCACCGCGTTTAATAAGTAGCGGCTGCCAAAGCACCGTGAATCCGACAGTCGAGTGTGGCACAATGACGGAGTGGTAGGGCAGCGATCTGATAGAACCAGGGCGGCGGTATCAGACGCCGCTCCGGGATAACACGGACAGTAAGAGCTCAACCCGCGTGAAGAGGGGGTTGTCGCTTGTTACTGAAGGGGCGGGGGAAGTACCGATCACTCCGGTACAGCTGAATAGTGCCGTTACCCGGAGCGAGACGGTACTAATGATGCCACCTCCGAGTTTGCATAGGGCAACGGGTGTGCAAACAGCAAAGAGGCTCTCTCTTTCCCATAGAGAGCCTCACGCTGTGCACAAGCCCCAGAGAAAGCAGGAGGTCCCCGAATTAAAACGAGGGTCTCCTGACAGACTGAAGAAAAGGGCGGAGAGCGGCGAAGCGGCCGTTAAACCCTCCTTGGCAGAGGACAGGGTGGAGCTAACGGAATTCCCAAGGTGTTTCCGGTCTCGGGAAGAGAAGCCACCAGGAGGACGTCGGCAGTGCTACAAATGCCGGCAACCGGGCCACGTGTGGCGTAGTTGTCCCCGGAGGACAGGGGAGCGGTGGGATAACAGATACACTGTTCCCCCAAGGTTCGCTGGGGGATCTAGACAGTGGAACCACGGCCCGGATCCCGCGTCCTCCTGGAGGAGGACGTCCCTCGCGGGAATCAACGCTCCGCCCCACGGGTCGTCGCTAAGGGGGAGGGACTGTGATGGACGACCGGCTATGGACTCCGGTCGCCACCCCCAGGCTGCTAGGAGGAGCCCTCCGGACAGCATGATGGTGCCCCGACTTCCAGCAGGGCCTCATGGACTCTGTAGTTTGTACACACAGCCCTGCTGGATACCTTGGGGGCCACCGAGAGTCGCTGTAAGGGGGCTAGTGGGCTCTTGCATGCCCTATAACCCGGGAGTGCGTCACAGTCACGTGACTGCAGGAAGCGACGTGCTCCCGGGATGAAAAGGACTGTTTGCCCTGACCCGGAAGGAAAACGGACTTGTGGGTTTGGCCAGGAACCACTTCCGGGTCAGGGGCTATAAAAGGATTGTGGGAAGCCCAGAACACTGAGCTGAGCTGGGAGGTAGGAGGGCGAAGTGTCTGGGAGTGGAGGATTGTTTTGAGAGAAGAGTTTATGGTGTATATGAGTGTGGTGAGGAGGGTGCTTTGTGCACAGTATAATAATAATAAAAATATTAGTTATACTTTTACCTCGTGTTCAGAGTGGTACCTGAGGGTTCGAGAGGTGGACAAACGCTATATCTGCTACAGTATATATATGTTGATATATGTATATATATGTGGATGTGTATATGTATATATATATGTAGATATGTGTATATGTAGATATGTATATATAAGTATATATGTTTATGTATATATATGTTTACATAACCTCTTTAACACACTACTTCTCCGCTGCGAAGCGTGGGTATTTTGCTAGTATATGTATATATGTATATATATGTATATGTAGATATGTGTATATGTAGATATGTATATATATGTATATGTATATATATGTTTCCATAACCTCTTTAACACACTACTTCTCCGTGCGGAGCGCGGGTATTTTGCTAGTCTATACTAATAAATGGCAAAGCCCTCACTGATTCACTCATCACTAATTCTCCAACTTCCCGTGTAGGTAGAAGGCTGAAATTTGGCAAGCTCATTCCTTGCAGCTTACTTACAAAAGTTAGGCAGGTTTCATTATAGTTATTGTGTAGGTATTTTAGACTTATTTTACATTGTTCAGGTACGCATTTCCTTTATCGTTCCAAACGTACCCCCATTAACATGTCTATCGAGGTGATCACCATCGATCAAACAACTGTCACTCACCAAGTGGTTTCCATTCCCGGAGATGGCGCCTGCCTTTTCCACTCTCTGTGTTACATATTGCACGGCCATATCAGGCTCACTCTTGATATCCGGAGGAAGATTGTGTCTTATGTATTGAATGACTGGGACAGGTTCAAGGTGTGGACTGATGACGGTACAGAAGATAATTATACTACACAGGAGCACTATAAGAGTGAAATGCTTAAGCTCTTCACCTATGGTTCTACATGTGAGTTGATGGCTGCCGCTGAATTGTTCAGTTGTCGCTTTCAAGTGTACCGAAATGGCCAAATATTTTACACCTTTGGACAACCGCCAATGCCTCATAAACATCTTAGATTCACAGGTGACGATTTGAGTAGTGGACACTTTGATGTTTATGAATGTTTAAACTCTCAAAAGCTGGATGCGAAGTTATCGATGAAACCCTTTTCAATTCAAACGCCTCCAATTTCCAGTAAGGCTCTTTTTCGCAATGACAATTAATAAGTCTCAGGGACAGACCCTACAAAAGGTTGGTATTGATTTGAGGCAGGATTGCTTTTCACATGGCCAACTGTACGTTGCATGCTCAAGAGTGAGCTCAGCGCACAGCTTGGTCATATTACAACCGGAGGGCCGAACTGACAACGTGGTATACAAAGAGATCCTTAGCAAATAAGTATTTGTATATTTTCCCTCTGTTTAAAAAGGTTTACTTTTCTTCTTAAAAAAAATTTTAAGGCAGTACTTTGCCGCTGCGAAGCGCGGGTATTTTGCTAGTGTATATATATATACTGTATATATATACAAGTGCATCCGGAAAGTATTCATAGAGCATCACTTTTTCCACATTTTGTTATGTTACAGCCTTATTCCAAAATGGATTAAATTCATTATTTTCCTCAGAATTCTACACACAACACGTTTACTTGAGGTTTTTGCAAATTTATTAAAAATAAAAAAATTGAGAAAGCACATGTACATAAGTATTCACAGCCTTTGCCATGAAGCTCAAAATTGAGCTCAGGTGCATCCTGTTTCCCCTAATCATCCTTGAGATGTTTCTGCAGCTTAATTGGAGTCCACCTGTGGTAAATTCAGTTGATTGGACATGATTTGGAAAGGCACACACCTGTCTATATAAGGTCCCACAGTTGACAGTTCATGTCAGAGCACAAACCAAGCATGAAGTCAAAGGAATTGTCTGTAGACCTCCGAGACAGGATTGTCTCGAGGCACAATTCTGGGGAAGGTAACAGAAGAATTTCTGCTGCTTTGAAGGTCCCAATGAGCACAGTGGCCTCCATCATCCGTAAGTGGCAGAAGTTCGAAACCACCAGGACTCTTCCTAGAGCTGGCCGGCCATCTAAACTGAGCGATCGGGGTAGAAGGGCCATAGTCAGGGAGGTGACCAAGAACCTGATGGTCACTCTGTCAGAGCTCCAGAGGTCCTCTGTGGAGAGAGGAGAACCTTCCAGAAGGACAACGATCTCTGCAGCAATCCACCAATCATGGCCTGTATGGTAGAGTGGCCAGACGGAAGCCACTCCTTAGTAAAAGGCACATGGCAGCCCACCTGGAGTTTGCCAAAAGGCACCTGAAGGACTCTCAGACCATGAGAAAGAAAATTCTCTGGTCTGATGAGACAAAGATTGAACTTTTTGGTGTGAATGCCAGGCATCATGTTTGGAGGAAACCAGGCACCGCTCATCACCAGGCCAATACCATCCCTACAGTGAAGCATGGTGGTGGCAGCATCATGCTGTGGGGATGTTTTTCAGCGGCAGGGCCTGGGAGACTAGTCAGGATAAAGGGAAAGATGACTGCAGCAATGTACAGAGAGATCCTGGATGAAAACCTGTTCCAGAGCGCTCTTGGCCTCAGACTGGGGTCTTTCAGCAGGACAACGACCCTAAGCACACAGCCAAGATATCAAAGGAGTGGCTTCAGGACAACTCTGTGAATGTCCTTGAGTGGCCCAGCCAGAGCCCAGACTTGAATCCGATTGAACATCTCTGGAGAGATCTTAAAATGGCTGTGCACCGACGCTTCCCATCCAACCTGATGGAGCTTGAGAGGTGCTGCAAAGAGGAATGGGCGAAACTAGCCAATAATGCCATAACCAGAAGTGACATAGGGGAACAGGAAGTGATGGGTTTCTGATGTCATAATCGGAAGTGATGCGTTTCTTGGCACTGGAACTGGCAGTGACACTGTTCTGGGTGCTAGAACTGGAAGTGATGCTCTTCTCGGCACTGGAACCAGAAGTTACGTCTTCAGGGTTGATTCAGACAGGTTTTCCCATTTTTGGTCTGTAGAGACAACAGAAGAAGGTTTACCGCCCCCTAGCCTGGTGTGGAAATACCTTCACTTGGTCCATATAGCTCCCTCCTATTCATACTTATGTGACAATATATATATATACATATATATATATATATATATATATATATATATATATATATATATATAATATAGTATATATGTATATATAATATATAAAAGGAGTGGTAACAAAGTGAAAGAGCTCGGGCACAGCCTTGGTTGACCCTATGGAATTTGAAAGAATGCCTAAAAAATAAAACACACAATGATTTGTGGAAATGTCTTTACAGATGTGAGTTCAGAACAGAACTGAGAACAAGATGGCCGGTTCCCAGGTTATATAGATATATATAGGAATGGATGGGTCCAGGAGGGTGGCCAATCCCTGGTTGGGCGGGCAATTAGAATCACCAGAGCCGTTAAGCTGTCTTCCATGCACACGTACACATGGGTGGACAATAGTATTGTGACGTCCCGTCGAATAACACACTCAGGAGCCGCTTGTCCGGGGAAGTCTTCCAAAAATGCCGACTGGCTTTTTATTCAATCAGCCGCGATATAAACGGTGCCCTACAGCCGCCCGTTGTCTGGGTCACGGGGACACCTCCAAAATAACAAAGACTAATCACCTTCGTCCTATCTACCTCTCTTACTCTCCAAACAGTTACTTCCCTTCCGTACACCTTATACTGTTCTCCTCCTTTCTCCAGCCTCCAACTCCAACTTCCGGCCACCCACCACTTTTTATCACGCCCCATTAATTAATTAACCCAGATCCCTGTCACTCATCTCTCTCTCTAGGGAGGTGCCCCAAGCCCTTACAAACAGGGTTCCCTCAAGACTCCACCCCAACACTGCTTCCCTTCCGTATAGCCCATGCAATGGCAAGACACGTCACACTGCCCCCCTCCTCAGCTCCTCGTCCCCGAGGAAGCACATAATCATGCAGATGTCTTGGCAGCTGTCTTCGCCGGCGTGGGCGTCTGTTAGTGGAGTCAGGCCGGGCAAGTGGTATAACGTCTGAGCCAAGATTTGTGGAAGGTGTTGTGGCAGTCATGGGTGCAGGTTGTGCAGGAGCACAACCTCTGTAACTGGCCAGACGGTCCTGATGCAAAAACACTCTCCTGCCCGGAGGTGGTAACTGGACCCAGTAAACAACCTCCCCCACCCGTTCCAATACTTGACAGGGTCCCACCCAAGGACTGTCCAGCTTTGGAGAGCGTCCCTTCTGTCTTTTTGGCCCATACACCCAAACTTGATCACCTGCTTGAAAAGGCTGCCCCCGAACCCTAATGTCATAGTGGCGCTTCTGTTTCTCTGCTGCTACTCTTATCCGGCCCCTTGCAAAGTTATGTGCCACCTCCAATCGATCCTGTAACTTGCGAGCATAGTCAGGGCCTGGAGGTTCAGCTGGGGTGTCAGGGGGAACACCATATACAAGTGCAGACGGCGTTCGCAGCTCCCGTCCTAGCATTAATAAAGCAGGGGTGCATCCAGAGGATTCCTGCACAGCAGATCGGCAGGCCATCAGAACCAGAGCCAGCTGTTGGTCCCAGTCCTTTTGATCCTTAGAGGTGGTAAGAGCCAGCTGTGTGGTCAGAGTCTGGATAAACCGCTCGGCTAGCCCATCACTCTGGGGGTGTAGAGGGGTGGTTCGGGTTTTCTGGATGCCAAGTCTCTCACATACTTTTTGAAAGACCTGGCTTTCAAAGTTTCTCCCTTGGTCTGAATGCAGTTCGACAGGCATCCCGAACCGACTAAAGAATCCTGTAATTAGAGCTTCAGCAACAGTCTCAGCTTCTTGATTAGGTAGTGCATAGGCCTCGGGCCACTTGGTAAAATAGTCCATTGCGACTAAAACAAACCGATTCCCCATAGCTGAGCAGGGAAATGGCCCAAGAATGTCAATTGCCACCCGTTCCATTGGAGCCCCTACCTGATACTGTTGTAGTGGGGCAGTAGACCTTCCTTGGGGTCCTTTCCTGGCTGTGCATAAATCACACCTGCGGCAGTAGTCCTCTACATCGCGCCTGCACTGTCCCCAATAAAACGCCTGCCTCACCCGCCTTAAGGTCTTGGTGACTCCAAAATGACCAACTCCAAGCGTTCCATGCATGTTCCTCAGGATCTCTTCATGCAGCTGTCGTGGTACAACGATCTGCCACCTCCCTTCTCCAGTTGCAGGGTCCCTCCATTGTCGCTTCAATACCCCCTCTTCCACAACCAAGCTGTCCCACTGGGACCAAAGACCCTTAACTGCAGGTGATTCAAGTGCCACTTCCTCCCAGCAGGGACGATGCTGTTCCTCTTTCCACTGGAGAACCTTCTTGACCTCAGGATCATATTCCTGACTAACTCGCCATTCTTGGGTACAACCTGGCACTGAAAGAGCTTGGCACTGAACCTTATCAAGATCCTCACAGCTTTGATCTTGACGCTCCCTTTTCTCACAATAGGCACATCCCTGATCTGCGCAGGGCCGTCGAGACAGAGCATCTGCATTTTTGTGTTGCTCACCAGGTCGATGCTCTACTTGAAAGTGGTAAGTCTGAAGCTCCTCCAACCAACGAGCAATCTGACCCTCAGGTTCTCGAAAAGACAGTAACCACTGAAGAGCAGCATGATCAGTGCGGACCACAAAAGAGAGGCCACACAGGTAGTGCTTGAAGTGACGAACAGATTCCACCAGGGCGAGGAGCTCCCTCCGAGTCACACAATAATTCTTCTCAGCTTTTCTGAGAGCACGGCTATAGTAAGCCACCACACGCTCTCCCTCTGGGTGCCGCTGTGACAGCACAGCCCCTAAGCCCACATCACTGGCATCGGTGTCAAGGAGGAATGGCAGGTCAATATTGGGTGGAGCTAAGATCGGTGCACTGCAAAGGGCTTCTTTCAATTTACAAAAGGCGGTTTGTTGGTCCCCCCCCCACTGGAATGCTTCATCTGGGCTCAATAAACGATGCAAGGGTGCAGCAATAGTGGCAAATTCAGGTACAAATCGCCTATAGTAAGAGGCCAGTCCAAGAAATTCACGAATCTGCCTTCGATCCTGTGGCTCTGGCCACTCTTGCACAACAGACACCTTATCTTTCTCGGTGGTGACACCTCTTTGACTCACACGGTGACCCAGAAATGACACTTCTCTCCGGAGAAGGTGGCACTTATCAGGATGAAGTTTAAGGTTGGCCACACGAAGCTTCTGCAGAACTTCCCTCAAGGACTCCAGAGCTTCCTGGAATGTCTTGCCATGAACCAGTAAATCATCCAAGTAGACAAGGCATTGAGTACCAGACATACCTGCCAATACTTTATCCATTAACCGTTCAAAGGTAGCTGGAGCATTGCAAAGACCAAAAGGCATAACTCGGAACTGCCAGAGCCCCTTTCCTGTGGAGAATGCAGTCTTAGGTCGAGCTTCAGGTGTTAGTGGCACCTGCCAGTAGCCACTGCGCAGGTCTAGTGACGAAAACCAGGCTGATCCTGCCACCAAGTCCAGGGATTCATCAATGCGAGGCAACGGATAGGAGTCCTTGATGGTTACAGCATTTACCCGCCGATAATCAACACAAAATCGCCACTTGCCATCCTTCTTAGGGACAAGGACCACAGGAGAGACCCAGGGAGACTCAGAGGGTTCGATAATTCCGGCCTGTCTCATTTCCTGTAGAATGTTCTCAGCTGCTGTCTGTTTAGCTAGTGGCATACGGCGGGGGCGCTGTTTGATAGGGAAAGCACTCCCAGTATTGATGTCATGCTGCACAAGAGAAGTCTGGCCAACATCATCTGCAGAGGTAGCAAAACGGTCCCTAAAGTCATGTAACAACTGCCAGAGCTGGCGCTGTTGCTTGTGTGTTAACCCTTCCCTGTTGGCATTCCAAACAGTCCGGACAACCTTCATTACTGGTACGGTTTGAGTGATGTTAGTGAAAATAGGCACATGTTCTTCTTGGGGAGCCACCACCGGTGGTTCCCTTCTGCCTTGCTGGTGCCCTAACAAAGGGAGTGTCCCAATGCCTTGAAGATACAGAGTCCCCATCTGAAGATCTATTCGCGCTCCAACTGCTTGTAAGAAATCAAGTCCCAAGATACAGGAGTTGTTGATATTAGCCACCCAGACATCCTGCACCCACTGCTTCTCAGCAATACAAATGTCTACTTGTGCTCTGCCTAACATGGGGGTCATCTCACCTGTCGCTGTCATCAACTTAGTAGAATTGGCTGCACATAGGACCGCCACATCCAACATGTCAGGATGGATAATAGATGCAGTTGACCCTGTATCCACCAGTGCCTTGCATACATGGCCGCCAATCAAAACTGACAGGTGACAGTAATCACCCTCACCCAACTGACCAACAGGGACTGTTCTTGGGGCCAGCGTTGTCCCTCCTACACTGGTCCCATGTCGTTTCCCGGTACGATGCTTACTTGGGAGTCCTCTTGTTTAGCCCTACTGGGGCAGTCACGTTGTAAGTGTCCATGTTGTCCACAGTACCAGCAGCGGGGTGGGCGCATTAGGCGTGAAGGATTCCTGAATTTCTGTACGGTAGCCACTGGAGCCACTGCCTCATACTCTTGTTCTACATCTATGGCCTTAGTTTGGTGGATAGCTTCCGGTCTCCTCACCTTGGTCGACTCTGCTGATGCAAGAGGTGCTTGGCTGTAACCCTCTTTAAGTATTTGTTCTGCCTCCTGGGCTGCAGACAAAGCTTGTTCCAAGGTCTCAGGCTTAGCGAAACGGACCTGCTGTCGGAGATATGGTGGGCTCAAACCCCGCAGAAATGCCTCCTTAGCCAACTCTGCCTGCACGGATCTGTCAAAATGGGGATAACCCCGTCGCACCAGAGACTGTACATCTGCTGCAAATGCCCCCAGGGCCTCAGTTGTCCTGCGAACTCTCTGCTCCAGCTGTTGTCTTATTGTAGTCACAGCTTCTATATGGCCAAACCGTCGCTCCAATGCAATTTCCAAAGCATGGGAATTTAACAGCTCATCTTCTGGCACATCCGTCAGCACCACCAATGCATCACCATCCAATGCTGCAGCCAGCTGTACAGCTTGGTCCTCCAAACTCCAGCCATTTGCCCTGGCAATCATGCGGAAACGAGTGTTGTATGCTTCCCAAGACCCAGTTCCATCAAATCTGCCAATCTTCAATACAGTCCCACCCATCCGTTGTGTCTTTATTACATCACTCACATGCACCGCCTCCCTAGCTGCCTTCAGCCACGTGTTGTCCATGCAGCATAACAGTTCTGTGTAGCCACGGCGCCCTTCGCGCAATCCTTCAGCCAACACGTTTATTGCCTCTCCATCTACGTGTGCCAATAACTGCCCTGCTCCATAATCCTCCGTCCATCCGTACTTATTTGCTAAATAAAGGAAGCGCTGTTTAAATTCGGTCCACGCCAACACACTCGGGAAGCGCTGCAATTCTTTCGTTTCTATCGCTCCGTCCGGCCTCGCATTAAATTGAGCATCTTCCATAAAATGGGGTCGCGCTGCAGGCTCAACAGCATTCAGCCTCATAAATGCAAACTGCTCCGACGGTGGCTCTAAGTCGCCCTCTTGCTTCACGCGGGCTGAAAACCCGCCCTCCTCCATGAGTGCTAACTGCCTAGGCGAACTTATATGCGGCGTGAACGCTTCTTTAAATACACTCTCACCCGGACTTTGACTGCTGCTTCGTTTCATTTCCACGCTGTCGCGACTCCATTTGTCTAATAACCAAATCCCACTTCTGATCACCAATGTGACGTCCCGTCGAATAACACACTCAGGAGCCGCTTGTCCGGGGAAGTCTTCCAAAAATGCCGACTGGCTTTTTATTCAATCAGCCGCGATATAAACGGTGCCCTACAGCCGCCCGTTGTCTGGGTCACGGGGACACCTCCAAAATAACAAAGACTAATCACCTTCGTCCTATCTACCTCTCTTACTCTCCAAACAGTTACTTCCCTTCCGTACACCTTATACTGTTCTCCTCCTTTCTCCAGCCTCCAACTCCAACTTCCGGCCACCCACCACTTTTTATCACGCCCCATTAATTAATTAACCCAGATCCCTGTCACTCATCTCTCTCTCTAGGGAGGTGCCCCAAGCCCTTACAAACAGGGTTCCCTCAAGACTCCACCCCAACACTGCTTCCCTTCCGTATAGCCCATGCAATGGCAAGACACGTCACAGTATGTTTACAGCTGTGAGTATGCAAAACACAGAGTTTATTTTTGTATTATTTGTTTTATTTGTATTATTTATCTTATTTGTCTTCTTCTTATTATTAAAGTGTGCTTGAGTGTAGCAAATAGACTGCAAGAATGTGTAAATTATGAAGGCCGACAATTTGAGCACTTACGAAATTGTGCCTAAGTGCACTGTGCCATTATGACATTCTATTGTAATAATCATAACCTGCATGTTTTTTTCTATATGAATAACTGTAAACCTATGTTTGCCCACCATTATATATATATATATATATATATATATATATATATATATATATATATATATATATATATATATATAATTCTAAAACAGAAAATATAAAATACATCTATCAGCTTCTCTTTTTTAGGCCTAAACTTTAACCAACAGTCATAGAGGAAAGCAACTTAAGACGGCATACAGTGTTCTCTACCTTTTACATGAGAAGCCACAAGTTGTAGTTTATTAATATTTGAGAAGAGGGAACATAATGTTACAAGTTAAAAACCCTTTAACATATTGTTAAGACAGTTTAGAAACAGCTTTGGAAAAGAAAATATCTTCCAAGATGAATAATAAGCTTGTTTTAGGAAATTGGTTCCGGCAGCCTCCGGGCTAGTTTTATCTTGGGAAACTGCTATTAATCATGGTGCACTTTTAATTGCTATGTAAGTGGTCTTATAAAGACACAAAAGTTAATGGCAGCACTAGAAAGATGTCTTATGAAATATACTCAAAGCACATAGATAGAACTGCTTGCACTTTATTTGTACTTTAAAATATTTAGCAGTTTCTTTTTGTTTTTTTTTTTTCTTTTTTATTGAAATGTAGTCTCAAGGGGCTAAACATGTTTTGCAGAAATAATTTTTTTTGCTAATATAACACTAAAGTGGCAAGGTAATAAGCAAACAGGAAGGAATATATAAAAGCATTAATTCTTAAAACAGAGGTTGAGGAACAATATACATACAAGTCCAAGTTAATTGGGCATCATCATGGATGATTGAGTGAAAATAATATGTTGGAAGTGATATAAAAATCATCAAGATGGCCCTCCCCCCACACCCATTTGCAAAAATGTCATGAGCATGGCAAAGAATGCGTAAAAGCAAATTCAAGTAAACATCACAAGAATGGCCTTCAGACCTAAAACCAATACTTTCAGGAAAAGGGAAAAAAAAATCAAACAAACTTTCCATCAGTAAATAAGGTATGCGGGTTCTTTTTTAGCTAGTTATATCTCTGTTTTTTTGAAGGGTGCCGTATCCACCATTAAATGACATAAAGATGATAACAACTTAAAGTGAAAGTTACAAAGATGGGTCCTCAAACACATATATACATAAGTATTAGCAGAAAATGCTTGCATTACTCGTATCATTCAATGTTCTCCAAACAAAAATCTACACATTATACTTTGGAGTTACATGGTGACATGAGGGTGGTGTGATTTGCTCTCTCTCTTTACACATATTATAATAAAGCATGTATTTAGAATAAATTATATGTACTGACTCAGGCAGTGAAGTAGTTTGTATATGGAGGGATCATGCAATGAAAATTTTGTCAAGAGATTGTGCTACGTTTATTACCAAATGCCAGCCAAACGATTGTAAAATTCAGGAAAATCAACTGTCTTAAGAAACAAAGCAGTTTCAAACACCAGGAAGACTATAACTATAAATAAAATTATATGCCAACACTATTTTAACCAAACTTTTGACACTTACGATGTGTATGCCAACCTTTATTTGGGCACTCCGGTGATATCACACACAGTGCAATCCTGGTGCCTTCAGAGAAAAATCCTCTGTGGAAATGCCAAAGGTGGCAAGTTCCAAAAATGGTGGCAACTAAAAAGATGGTGCCACAAGATACCAATGAACAATTTTTTTCTTTTTTAAAAAACCTTGAAGAAAAAAACAAATTTTTAGAATTGTTGAGTTCCAAACCCTCTAAATGAAAGCAAACATGTTAAAAACTCATCAGGGAAACCTGAAATAAATTAATGAAATCTGCTGATCATAACATTTTGAAGAAAACATTTTAAAGATGTTTCTTGTAACCTGCTGTACTCACTACATACCAAGTCAGAACAAGTAATAGATCATAAGAAAAACCTTTTATAAACCAGAGTAAAATAAGATCTTTTTAAGTGTGTGTTCTACTCAAACAAGATCAGAACCATATTAAATTAAGAACTAGGGGCCTCTATATGCAAGTTATAAATATGCAAGAACAAAAAGCAACTTTGATCATGCCCAAGGGCTCCAATGAAAAGTTCATCTGGTTTAAGTTTCAAGGACATAAGTCGTGCCTAAACAGGGTTGGTGAAAGGGCATGAAACTTGAACATGATAGGAGAGTCAACATTACACTATAACATCTCATTGGCCCAAGAGGTGCATCAAGGAAGCACAAAACTGGCATAAAGTCGTTAATTGAGAAGCCCAGGTGACTCTGCCATTCCAGCCACCTGTTAATTCAGGCACATTTGCTGCCTAGACTCCTAGCAAGAACAGCTGCTATCCATCCAGGGTTGTATCGGGTATGCTTTGTTAAAGTAATTATTTTCCTTCTGCTTTAGGCATATTAAAAATCTTATTTTATAGAATGTTAAGTTATAATGCATGAATAAAAGTGTAAATGTTCTCTCATGTCTTGTAACCTGGGATCAGAACAATAAGAGAAAGGGGAAGTATTTAGCCACAGTACCAGTTGAACCCTGATGGTGACCATTAGTGGAGCTGCAGATTGCAAATGCATTTTTGTGACAGGCTGGTGAGTGTAAACATACAAGGGCTTTAGTGGAAATTTGGGACACCTCTGTTTTCTGACAATTAGAAAAGGGTCACCCTAAAACACATGAATACCAGTTGCATTAGGCTGGACAATGTTATATTGTTTATAATAAGCAAGATATTCTGTATTTCATAATCAGGATGGAATTGCTGAAAGTATACATGGACTCATGAAAAGGAAACAAAAGAGAAAGAAAGATCTTAAAGAAAGATAAAATTCCCCTAAAGAGTTGCTAAAGTCTAAGTCGACACTGGCGACATGGTATGGCCTGTTGCAATTTGAGAAATAGGAGACAGATGTAGGCCCTGACTTGTCTGAGCTCCTTGAAAGCAAGGCTGGGATGGAAAGCTCACCACACATAAACTGCAAAACTGAATCAGGGGCCTCATCATTCCCATCAAAAGCCCTCACGAACACACTGCGTATCAAACCAGTATCTACACTGACTGGATAAGCAACACCATAAAAGCTATCAGAGCACAGCATGAAAGATCATGTGATGAGTCTTCTGAGTTGAAGATATTGATTATTAAGTTCAGGATTGTGTGAAGGAATACATATTTTTCTATATTTTTTTATCCATGTTTATATGTGTGTATATTTTGTCAAAATGGGGTTTGGGACATGGGGTTTGGGACATCTCATGTTATGGGAAAGGATTTGGATGTGACTCTTGCATTAACCCAATTTCCATTTGCCATAGAATGGATGAGCACAATCTGGTGGAACTGTGGTTTCAGTTCTGCTAAACCTGATGAAAAGAAATAGAGATGATACCTGCAGAGAAAACAATACGTGCTTTGGAATCCAAAGGGAATACTCTAGTAAATTTTTGAAGTCTGAAGGCAGATATAAACATAAAAATATTAGAACTTTGGGAGTACTTGAAGTACTGATAGGTCCTATCCCGGTGAAAGTTATAGCAGAAATTTTCAGTACAATCTACTGAGAAAAACATTAAAATTGTATACCGAGACCTTGACTGCTTACCATCTGCCTGAAAAATTAATTCAATGTTCCTTTATAATTAGATTCAACAAACTACAGGATAAAGAAAACATGATATACTGTCTCAAGCAAAAGAACGAGACTTGATTGGTAACATTCAAATCCATTTCTAGATTTTTCAGCTGCAAAACAGGCTGTAATTTACAGCATTGAACAGTGTCTACGGAAAGCAGATATTAGATAGTCTTTTCTTTCTGGCTTAACGTAATGGTTAATGGACACTTCTATATTTATACCTCTCCAGAGGAAGCTGAAGACAAGTTAAAAAATGATTCCCACAATCATTGAAACATAAAAAGGTTATACTAAGGACTGGATCAAGATCACAAGGGGGCTTATTTTGAAGTCAACATTCACTGGACATTTCAGCAAGGGGGGAATGCAAGGAAGAATTTCAGGAATGTGAAAGAATTTGATTTAACCTTATATGCTTATAACATGTACTAAGATTAACAGAAATATGTTTTTCATTGTCTTAACATTTTTTCTGTGTTTTAAAATAATATTAATAAAAATAACACATAGATAGAAAATCTTGCCTAAAAAGCACTATGAAGTAAATACGTACTCTTGGCTTTTCATAGAGATAAGCTACTGTCATGGCAGCATAAAAATACCTTTGTCTATCCAAAATCTATGGGCAGTTATATCTGTAGAAATTTGTTCTTGAAATTACTTCGTTAGCTAGTCCCCGCCAAATAAGGATTCAAATATCCAAAGTATCATAAACTAATTGATATTTGAAAAAAAAGGTTAATCATTAGTAAAACAAACATATGTATAGATTCCCAACTCATCGTCCCAAGGAATTAAACTTCCTTACCACTCTGAAGTAGCAATGGCTCAGAGTCAAACTGATAAAGAATACTTTCAAACACTGGTATAAAAAGAGGGCAGATTTAGAAATTCTATACATTTACGACCTGCAAGATTTCAGTATGTGGATGAAAGTAAATAAAAACATGTAGACCAACAAATATGTTTTACCAGATATGTCAAATTTACAGCGGAACGGTGGTGCAGTGGTAGCGCCGCTGCCTCGCAGTAAGGAGACCTGGGTTCACTTCCCGTGTGGAGTTTGCATGTTCTCCCCGTGTCTGTGTGGATTTGCTCTGGTTTCCTCCCATAGTCCAAAGACATGCAGGTTTAGGTGCATTGGTGATCCTAAATTGTCCCTAGTGTGTGTGCCCTGTGGTGGGCTGGTGCCCTGCCCGGGGTTTGTTTCCTGCCTTGTGCCCTGTGCTGGCTGGGTTTGGCTCCAGCAGACCCCCGTGACCCTGTGTTGGGATATAGCAGTTTGGAAAATGACTGACTGACTGTAAAATCTAAGAACAATTTTCAGTTTTATTCTTTCTTATTTGTATTTTTTGTCTAAATTGCATTATGCTTTTCTGTGTATGTTTCCACATTCTGTTCTGTCTTTAAGTTATGCTTCTTTTTTCATAATATATTGTACATTAATATATAGTGCACAGGGCTCACTGGTGTACGTGTGCTTAATAAGAGTGTGTTAAATTATCTGTGAGTTTTGTTTTTTTTTTTTATAAAGGATCTCACGATTAAAAATGTAGCATCAAACTGCAGGAATGTACAGTTAGGTCCATAAATATTTGGACAGAGACAACTTTTTTCTAATTTTGGTTCTGTACATTACCACAATGAATTTTAAATGAAACAACTCAGATGCAGTGGGGTGAACAAAATGAATGAATAAAAATGTGAGGCAACTAAAGCATTTTTTAACACAATCCCTTCATTTCAGGGGCTCAAAAGTAATTGGAATAACTAACTGGAAATAAAATGTTCATTTCTAATACTTGGTTGTAAACCCTTTGCTGACAATGACAGCCTGAAGTCTTGAACTTATGGACATCACCAGATGCTGGGTTTCCTCCTTTTTAATGCTCTGCCAGGCCTTTACTGCAGCGGCTTTCAGTTGATGTTTGTTTGTGGGCCTTTCTGTCTGAAGTTTAGTCTTCAACAAGTGAAATGCATGCTCAATTGGATTAAGATCAGGTGACTGACTTGGCCATTCAAGAATTTTCCACTTCTTTGCTTTAATAAACTCCTGGGTTGCTTTGGCTGTATGTTTTGGGTCATTGTCCATCTGTATCATGAAACGCCGCCCAATCAGTTTGACCGCATTTAGCTGGATTTGAGCAGACAGTATGTCTCTGAACACCTCAGAATTCATTTGGCTGCTTCTGTCCTGTGTCACATCATCAATAAACACTAGTGTCCCAGTGCCACTGGCAGCCATGCACGCCCAAGCCATCACACTGCCTCCACCATGTTTTACAGATGATGTGGTATGCTTTGGATAATGAGCTGTTCCACGCCTTCTCCATACTTTTTTCTTGCCATCATTCTGGTAGAGGTTGATCTTGGTTTCATCTGTCCAAAGAATGTTTTTCCAGAACTGTTCTGGCTTTTTTAGATGTTCTTTAGCAAAGTCCAATCTAGCCTTTCTATTCTTGAGGCTTATGAGTGGCTTGCACCTTGCAGTGCACCCTCTGTATTTACTTTCATGCAGTCTTCTGTTTATGGTAGACTTGGATATTGATACACCTACCCCCTGGAGAGTGTTGTTCACTTGGTTGGCTTTTGTGAAGGGGATTCTCTTCACCATGGAAATGATTCTGCGGTCATCCACCACTGTTGTCTTCCGTGGACGTCCAGGTCTTTTTGCGTTGCTGAGTTCACCAATGCTTGCTTTCTTTCTCAGGATGTACCAAACTGTAGATTTTGCCACTCGTAATATTGTAGCAATTTCTCGGGTGGGTTTTTTCTGTTTAAGGATGGCTTCTTTCACCTGCATAGAGAGCTTCTTTGACCGCATGTTGTCTGTTCACAGCAAAATCTTCCACATGCAATCAACACACCTCAAATTAACTCCAGGCCTTTTATCTGCTTAATTGATAATGACATAATGACGGACTTGCCCACACCTGCCCATGAAATAGCCTTTGAGTCAATTGTCCAATTACTTTTGAGCCCCTGTGTTAAAAAAATGCTTTAGTTGCCTCATATTTTTATGCAATCGTTTTGTTCACCCCACTGAATTAAAGCTGAAAGACTGCACTTCAACTGCATCTGAATTGTTTCATTTAAAATTCAGTGTGGTAATGTACAGAACCAAAATTAGAAAAAAGTTGTCTCTGTCCAAATATTTATGGACCTAACTGTAAAATAAACAAACACATTTAACAAACATTCTGTAACAGGCTGGAATAATGAAGGAGATAATCTGCACTTTTCAAGATCTTTGCTACAGTAACTGTCCACTATTAGGGAATGTACAGTATTTCTAAATTACATATGTTGGACGTTGATTGGTAACACTTTATAGTTTAGGTACTGCAAAAATGCATTTATTACTCATTTACTCTTATTTAATTAAACCTTAACAAAGGCTTCTTTTAGTCTTAATTATGGTTATAAGTCATCAGTAAATAGACTATGTATCTCTGTTCAGTACGGCATTTGAAACGCTGGTAAAATTACTTATGAATATTAATGAATATTGATATTATGCAATATCAAGACATTTGTTTCACTCAAGGTACCTCTGACCATTCCAAAATGAACTTACTTTAGTAGGTTGCAATGCACAGATAAATAGCCACTTCACTGATGTTTTGTAAGTGTCTTTAGCACCAAAAGAAGCCTTTGGTAAGGTATTGTTACGTAAATGAATAAAAATGCATTTTGCAGCACCTCGACTAATATTTTACCAACTGATATATGCAAATGTTTTAATAAAGTAAGTTTTCTTTCATATTGGTTTATGGTAGGTCCATAATATAATTGTTTTTATCACTATTTAAAGAGTCTGATTGACAAATACATGAATGGAGAGGTACAGCTACTGTGAAATATGTCAGTGAGAGAGTTATTTCTGAATAGCCACAAAACTGCACAGCAC
This sequence comes from Erpetoichthys calabaricus, assembly GCF_900747795.2. Lineage (NCBI taxonomy): Eukaryota > Metazoa > Chordata > Cladistia > Polypteriformes > Polypteridae > Erpetoichthys > Erpetoichthys calabaricus. Next base: position 148,835,116 of record NC_041394.2, read on the forward strand.
AATTTCTGTTTACAAATGCTTTGAAAATGTTTTAAAAGTGTAACAATGAAAGCTCTTAAGACGTTTTGGTCCTGTGAAACTGTGATATGAATCCATGCCTTTCTGATCTTATGATGCTACAAACCTAAGTGCAAATGCTATTCATAATTCACACATCGTCTGAAGAAACGTAGCATAGGATAAGTGCAATAACAACTTAAACTATGAAGTTTCGGTTATAACAGCACTAACTAACTAATTCCTCTTGTCGAGGATGCTGGAGACAATAAACTACTAGGAATTCCCAAACTTCATTCAGCCATATATAACTGTGATAAAGTAATTCAATATTTTAAACCTATGAAGAAAAGTCCCACATGATTCTGTACTGAAGATATCATCTTAGTAGTAGTAGTAGTTCTCTGCTATTGAAGGTTTGCTAAACCCAGGCCACTCAATGAAATGTCTCCAAAAAACTTTTGCTATATTTTTTAATCACAAAATTAATGATATCAGAAATAATATGGTACATCCCCCAATACCGATCCTATTAAGCTAATTAAATTATTTCACTAGGATAGATTTACCCGATTTATATAGAATAATTTCTCAACTGAGTCTGTCCACCTGCATCCTTGACCCAATACCAAGAAGTTTTTTTAAAGAAGTATCCGGCATATTGATAGTCATTAACCATTACTTAGTCAGACCTAGACCCACACATACTTAATAATTATAGACCTATTTCAAATTTACCCATTCTCTCTAAAATACTAGAAAAAGTAGTCGCCAATCAGCTTCAGTCACACCTTACGCATTACAATTTATTTGAGAAATTTCCTTCTGGTTTCCGCACTGGTCATAGTACAGAAACGGCACTAACGCGGGTTGTAAACGACATTCTAATATCTTCTGATGAAGGAAACTCCACTGTAATTATGTTGTTAGACTTAAGTGCAGCATTTGACACCATTGACCATTCTATTTTACTGCACAGGCTAGAAAATGATGTTGGGCTCATAGGCACTGTGCTTGCTTGGATCAAATCGATTCCAATACGTTCAGAAATGTGCTGACACAGAAGTAAAATATGGTGTCCCGCAGGGCTCAGTACTGGGACCTTTACTGTTTTCACTTTGCATGCTTCCACTGGGATCTATCATTAAGAAACATAATATTCATTTTCACTCATATGCAGTTGACACCCAGTTATACCTTTCATTTAGATCTAATGAAGTTTCTCCAATGTTGTCTTTAATTAGTTGTGTTAGTGAATTAAAGGAGTGGATGAATGACAACTACCTATCTTTAAACACTGATAAAACAGAGATGTAAATTATTGGAGGGAATGACGCTGATCACAACAATATTTTGCCATCATTTAACTCAGTTGGAATCACCATTAATTTTACTAAATCAGCCCGCAATCTAGGAGTGATCTTTGACTCTAGTATCTCATTTAAAGTGCACATTACAAAGTCCAAATCATGTTTCTTCCATCTTAAAAATGTTGGGAAATTAAGGCGCTTTCTAAATAAACAGGATTCTGAGAAATTAATTCATGCATTTATTTCTAGTAGGATTGACTACTGCAATGCAGGGTTTACTGGATGCTCAAATTGTTTTTTATACAGTATAAACTGTGAAATGGTCTACTTGCTAATACAAGAGGTGCCCCTTCGGTCTCAGCTTTCAAATCCTGGCTGAAGACTCACTACTTCAGTTTAGCATATCCTGACTAGGGCTGCTGATTAACTGTACAGACTGCATCTCTGTTGTTAGACATTAGCACTAAAACATAAGTAAAATGATAGTTATAATTTGTTACTAACCCTCACCTATTCTGTTTCTCTTCTCGATACTCAAATGTGGCACTTGGTGCCACTACCCACCTGCCAAGTTGTTTTGCCTGCCAAAGGCAAAGTCATCTCTGATGGAGGATCGCAGCAATCGTTGGGTAGATGGGTCCTTTCATCGGATTGGCTATCTCAGCTGTGGAATGGCCAATTGGAGGAGGCAGCTTGATGGCCAAGGGCTCCAGGACTCTAAACAAATCCAAATCATATTATGTGATATTATCTTCTGTTAAATTCTGCTCCATACTTGTAATATTTTTATGTTTATATTGTATTGAGGATTACTTGTGTTCTGTTCTGTGTATTGTATTGTTTTGACCCCCTTCTTTTTGATACCCACTGCATGCCCAACCTACCTGGAATGAGGTCTCTCGTTGAACTGCCTTTCTCAAGGTTTCTTCCATTTTTTCCCTACAAGGGTTTTTTTTTTGAGGGGAGTTTTTCCTTGTCTTCTTAGAGAGTCAAGTCTCGGGGGCTGTCAAGAGGCAGGGCCTGTTAAAGCCCATTGCGGCACCTGTGTGATGTTGGGCTATACAAAAATAAATTGTATTGTATTGTATAGTGTTCTTGTCATAGTAAATTCATCATTAGATATGGGGGTCTTCCCAGCCTGTCTTAAGACTGCTGTTGTTAAATCCCTGCTCAAGAAAAATAATCTCGACTACACTGTTTTTGAAAATTTTAGACCTATTTCTAACCTGCCTTTCTTAAGTAAAATCCTAGAAGAGGCAGTCATTATGCAGCTAAATGATCATTGAGTAAACATTCTGTTCTTGACAAGTTTCTGTCAGGATTTAGAACAAATTACAGAAACTATACTCGTTAAAATAGTAAATGACTTGTGAATAAATGCAGATAGAGGCTGTTTATCTGTTCTTATCCTCTTAGATCTGAATGCCGCATTTGATACCATTGATCACAATATTCTTAAAAATTGCCTTAGACAGTGGGTGGGCCTCTCTGGTAATATCTTAAGTTGGGTGGATGGTCTCGTGGCCTTGGAACCCCTGCAGATTTTGTTTTTTTTTTCTCCAGCCCTCTGGAGTTTATTTTTTCTGTCCTCCTGGCCATTGTTCCTTACTTTATTCTTTGTTACTTAGTATTGCCTAATCTTATTTTTATATTTTTCTTTCTTCATCTTGTAAAGTACTTTGAGCTACATCATTTGTATGAAGATGTGCTATATAAATAAATGTTGTTATTGTAGTAGCATGCCTCATTTTTATAGCATTAAAGGCACCTGCAGAGTATTTTGGTCATGTGGCAGTACTGTATAGTGCCACCACAGGATGGCAGAAAGAGAAAACAAAGATGACATTCACAGTACTGCTTAATTGCATTTTTTAATTTATTAAAGACACCAATCCAATCTTTTCTGAGAAATGTGAACAACAAAAAAGAACCACATGGAATCAAAACTTTTCATATCAGATTTAGAGCACATATGCTACTAAATCCATGACCAGTACAAACATCCATCCATCATCCAACCCGCTATATCCTAATTACAGGGTCATGGGGGTCTGCTGGAGCCAATCCCAGCCAACACAGGGTGCAAGGCAGGAAACAAACCCCGGGCAGGGCACCAGCCCACCACAGGGCGCACACACACACACAGACACTCACCAAGCACAATTTAGAATCGCCAGTGCGCCTAACCTGCATGTCTTTGGACTGTGGGAGGAAACCGGAGCACCCGGAGAAAACCCACGCAGACACAGGGAGAACATGCAAACTCCATGCAGGGAGGACCTGGGAAGCGAACCCAGGTCTCCTAACTGCGAGGCAGCAGCACTATCCACTGTGCCACCATGCCGCCCCAGTACAAACATATGTGACTTAAATATAACCTGTGTCTGAAAGTTTGAATTGTAATTGTCTGGAACTGGGACTGAAACACACTTTCTGCCGAGCAAGAGTCAGAATACTCATTCATATACTCATGAAAGGGACAATACCTTGAAAAAGAGTAACTTAGGATAGATGCTGTATTTTATTTGCAATCTAAAAAGAATGGGGATATATTAGACTGTGTCCTTTGTTTAAGAGGATACATTTTACTTTATTTTGCAATTATTTTACTTAATTTTATCTGAAGGCAATCTGTGTATCAGTTTATTTCTTCATTTATACCGATACCCTCTGATTTGTTTACTTTCATAGCTGTAAAGAAAAACTGTAGTACTTTAAACTTGATGTTTTTTGTTGCAATAATAGAAAAGAAAAAAAATGGATGTGTTCATTTAAATGTGTTCGCTGCTTAAATTGTTTATATAATATAGACATTTCAGCACATTAATTTTCATGTTGTTATGAATATTGTAATTTTTGTTATAACCTCTGGTCCAATGCTAGCAGCTTTGCTTACTGACAATTATGAAAATACCATTGGCTGCATGAAGATTTTGTATTATAGTCACAGGAAACTCATGTATTATAAACAGGGGTTAGAAGTTTTGAATTTAATCCCATGAACAAAGCCTTTTAAGTGCAGTTTACACCATTCCATTGTGGGGTTTTCTTTTCAGACATTGAGGCATGTGTTATATGTGTTATCATTTAACTTCCTTTTGTAGTTGATGAGAATAGTGCTGTGCCATAGGGCAATGCAATGATAAGCATATAAACTGTGGTACAAAGCAGAAGAGTATGCTGGAAGTGGACCCAGCTGTTATCTTCTCTCATCTTGCCAAGACTTACACTCTACCTTTTTAGTCAAGGTGCGTGTAGGAGTTGGGGGGCTGTGAGAGAGCTCATGCTGATGTCACACACACTTAAACTCATTGCAGCTTTATTCAGTAGTTATCTCATTTGCAGGGTGGCGTGTAAGGTTCTGCTGCTCTCCTTGATGTGAGCAGTCTGTTTAAACCAAAGGTTGCTGGTTTGTGGCTGACAAACGATGCTTAGCTGGCAACAACCACAGAGTGAATTTGCTGGACTGAAACAAGTGCTACCATCGGAAGGATAAATGTAGTAGAAACAATTTATTAGTTGATAGGTTTATAGTAAAGTGGATTAGCCTACTGTATATTAATATTAGCAATAAAAGCTAAAACAGTAAATATAGTGGAAATAAGTAACATCTATTTAAAGGGTCCTTTTATATTAGCACAAAACAAATAAGAGTGTATTATTGAAAATTTGATATTCAAGAAAAAGATGTCCAAGTCAGCTTTATTTCTTTCCAAGTGCAGACTGCTGCCAGAATTCTTTTCTTGGCAGTGTGTACTGCAGTATTAAAATGGCCAAATCAACTACCCTTTACTTCTGTTTTGTGAAAAAGGTTTTAGTTGAAAATGATAAGTGAGCTTAGCCAGTTCTTGTATGGAAGTATGTGCCCTTTCTAATGTCTTAAAAAGAAAAAGGTATAAAAAAAAAGGTATACAATAAAAAAAAAAAAAAAAACTATACTTATAGATAAGATATCCATGAAGCAATGCTGTCAGTCTGGGCCAACACTCTATATTTCAGATGAAGGAGATTCTATCCAGCATTGAGTATTTCCAGGAGCTTACAAAAAGCAGAATCCCAAGGCGTGCTAGTTGCAAGGGTAAGAATCTTTATTAATCTTCATTAAAAAAAAATCTGGCTCTCTCAACAAACAGATGGAATCAATTAGCTTGAGCACTATTGTGCCTTCTGCTCAAGTGCCTCTACGAAGGCCTGCTAAAGGTCAGGCTTGTTTGCACATGTTCTACCAATGCATTATCTTCTTGGGTCGTGCAGCTAACAATTGCTGCGTGTGATAATGGACTGGGTCCCTAGACCACTGCTGGAAGATGAAATCTAATCTCTCCACTGGCAATGTGAGTGGCTATTTCTGACTGTTTCGCTTATGAAATAGCATACACGGGAATTGAAATCTATGCTTTCAAGAAGGTGAGCTTATTAGCATGGGAGCTACTACTTCTACTATTTTTTAAATAAACGAGGCAATGAAATGCTTTAATGACAATGACTAGGATTAACAGATAACTGAAATACTTTACAGTGAAATGTTATGTCCAAACACACTACACCTGCTAAAAAAATCTGCTGTTAGAAAGACCTGAAGCTCAGCACAGAATGCAAAATGATTATATAACCATACAGCTGCCTGGAATACAATAACTTCCTGCTCATATCAAAATTCAAGACTGTTCTGTTCCCTTTGCTCTCAAGTCACTGTACTAGAGCTACATTAGATAATTGAGAAAAATCTATCAATAGAAGTGTTGTGGGCTAGAGAAAGTAGATTATTTATAAAAGAATATATGTTTTTACACATTTACCCAGATATCACACGGTCTCGGAAGTGAGCAAAACTGGAATGGAGAGTTTAGTCTGGATATTAAAGTATATGAGTGTCTCTGCATGAATAACAGCAGGAAACCTTAATCATATCTGTTGCATGAGCTGTAGTTAAGGAAGCTAGACAATTAATACAAGGGACCCTAAGAGTGGGGTTAGGTATATTAGGGACCTTTTCATGTTGAGTAGCGATTTAAAGAAAAAATGCCCTTTGTCTGTTTTAATGTGTATTCAGTTTTGAATGAGTTGGTCTTGTTAACTCAAAGACAGTTATAAATAGGTTTTATAGGCTGAGGGTAATGAATATCTTTAGTCTGGTTGGATTCACAAAATTCTTAACGGCATTAATTACATTTATTATTAATTACATTTTTCAAATAAAGAATCAAATAATTGTTTCAGAGCATCTTCAAAAATAATACTGAAGTACACTACATTGAGATCTTAAGCTATTTATTTTTCCACACAGAATACGGGAATGTGAAACAAACTATACAGTCATACGTTAAAATCTACATTTTATTGTGACAGGTATTAACAACTGTCTGGGACAAATGAACTATTCTCTAATAAAATAATCATGATTGCAATATTTTTCTCTCATTTCTAAAATGTACAATTAAAGTACAATAGAACTTGTGATATCTTGCTGATAAATTAAATTTGTACTCTGTACTTTTCAGTTTTGTTGTTTATATTTCAAAGTTCCATATGATTTGTGTGGAAGGATGTTTTTTGCATTTGAATCCATCCATCCATCCATTTTCCAACCAGCACAGGGCGCAAGGCAGGAACCAATCCTGGGCAGGGCACCAATCCACCGCAGGACACACGCACACACACACCCACACACCAAGCACACACTTAGGACAATTGAGAATCGCCAATCCACCTAATCTGCATGTCTTTGGACTGTGGGAACAAACCGGAGCATCCGAAGGAAACCCACATGGACATGGGGAGAATATGCAAACTCCACGCAGGGAGGACAGTAACACTACCCACCGCGTCACCATGCCCCCCTGCATTTGAATTATTCTTTTTAATAATTTCTAAATAAGGGAATAAACTGCATGGTGTGTATGTTTAGGTAGTATTAAAATATGCAAAGAGCATTTTGCTTAACCTATAATAGAGTGCTATCTTATGTACAGTATCTGTTAGTAAAAACATGGAGCTCATACCTGAATCACTAAATAGGAATTAGGAATTGTGGACTCTGTAAGGGGCTGTCAATTTAGAGGGTTGTAAACAGAAAACAGAGGGATTTTTAAAGGTATATTGACTAATTATGTAGGATGAGGCTATTTTTTCATTTTTTTTTTACTTCACAATTATTTGTCACACACGAGCGCATAGGGAGCGGCTTAAAGACCCGACAAGCACCGCGAAATCTCATGTCAGGGTACAATGGCAGGGTACTAACCTTTCTCTCTTTGTTCCCTCGGGAAAAACGAAGCAACTACGGCGTGAGTTCACTCTGACTCGATAGACACAAGCCACTTCCGGGTTCTTTCCTTCCCTCTGGTCCCCACCTGATGATGTCACTTCCACCCATCTACCACCATGGCTCCTTCCCAGAATTCTGTGTGTCCACTTCCGTTCCCACCCCATAAATTGTCTGCCTGTCATTGTTTTGATTGTCTGTGTTCCATGTATGAACTGACCCGATTAAGAAAGGAAATCTTGACAGTATACAGGGATGGATACCCCAAACCTTCATTATTTCTTTGGTTTTTCTTTACACTGGCGTAGCCGGCAGGATATAAAGCCTGAAGATGTTGGAAGGGCAGGAACTGAATAACGACCATGATGAATGGGCTCCAGAACATGAAGTTGAAACAGGCTGGCGGCAGCGGAAGCAGTAAAGCTGGAGCCCACACGGCCTCCACCTCCTCCAGTCATCCTGCTCGCGGAGTCGGATGATATAGAGTCCTACCTCATGATTTTCGAGAGGACTGCCTCTCGGAATCAGTGGCCGAGGGTGGAATGGGTTTCCATTCTGAAGGGAGCTGCACAGCGGGCTTATCATGACCCCCCGAGGAGGAAGCCACCAATTGCGACCTCCTGAGGGCCAAAATCTTGAATCGCTACAGCCTGAGCTCGGGCCAGCAGGCGAGGGTATGGCAGCATTGGAAGTTCGACCTTGATCGCCCAGCCAGGGCCCAGGCGTTCCAGTTCTGGGGCAAGCTGGGGTGCTGGCTACGACCAGACATAAACCAGGCGCACCAGGTGGTGGAGCAGGTGGCCTGTGATGGGCTAGTGAATGTCATGCCAGAATACCTCACCCAGCAGTTTCGCCAGCATCCTTATAAGGATATGAACGGCCTTCTGGAGGTCTTGGAGCGCCAGCTGGCGGTGAACCGAGCCGGGGGGTCGGAGAGGTCTGCTCACGGGGTCCGACAGGGACGTGTCACTACCCCTGAGCCCACCCATCGCGCTGCGGAGGCTCCGGTCAGACCTAAAGAAAAGTGCGGGGAGCTGGGACATATTCTCACCGCCTGCCTGCTGAATACTGAGCCGATGGACTGCACCTGGGTCAGAGGAGAGAGGTATTGTGCTCTGCTGAATCCTTTGGCTGTTCCAAACACAGGAGTGGTATTGGTAAATGGGCACTTGGTTGTGGCATTATTTGACTCCGGGAGCAATATCACGATTGTTGCTCGCCATTATGTTCTACTACGACAGTGGTTAGCTCAAAAAACGAGTGTTGTGTGTGCCACAATTTGAGTTCCCACCAGTGACAGGAGCTGGAAACTGCAATCCTGTCTGTCCCGTAAGTGGTCAGTGAGGCACCTGGCCGCACCTCGCTGATTCAGCACGACATCGTGACGGACCCTGGGGTGGTAGTCAGGGAATGCCCCTATCACGTCCCAGAGGCAAAACGTGTGGAGGGGGAGTTAGAAGTTCAACGGGTGTTGGACATGGACATCATTGAGGAGAGTCACAGCCTGTGGTCCAGTCCCATCATCCTCGTTTCTAAGCCCAATGGGTCATGGAGATTTTCAAACAACTTCCGGTGTCTCAATCAAGTCTCCAAATTCGATGCATACCCCATGCCTTGCGTGGATGAACTCCTTCAGTGGTTGGGGATGGCACGTTAATTGACTACTCTTGACATGACTAAGGGATACTAGCAAATTCCCTTAATGGCATCCGTAAGAGAGAAAACAGCGTTTAGCACGCCTAGCGGACACTGGCTGTACAAGGTTCTCCCATTTGGACTGTACGAGGTGCTAGAGGCTGAGTGCTAAAGCCACACCAGTCCTACTGTGCCACCTACCTCGATGACGTAGTAATTTTTTCCGGCACCTGGAAGGAGCATGTGCTGCAGGTTTACGCTGTCCTCCTGACGGTAGCGAAAGCTGGGCTACGTATCAGTGCTTCTTTGGGTTGAATGAGGCCAAGTATTTAGGCTACCTGGTGGGAGGAGGGCTGTCCCTGTCCGATAACCAAGAGGCAAGTGCAAGCTTTTTATGGACTAGCAAGTTACTACTGCCGGTTTGTACCTTGATTCTTTGAATCTGACAAAGAAAAGGGCCCCTTTTCATGTGGTGTGGGATGAACTGACGGAACGGACATTCAGTGACTTAAAGATGGCCCTCACAATGGCATCTATTTTGAGAACTTCTGCCTTTTCTCCTCCTTTCCTTCTCCAGACTGATGCTTTGGACACAGGTCTATGCGCCATGCTGAGCCAAAGCATCGATGGTGTCAAACACCCCGTGATATACTTGAGCCAGAAACTGTTGGACTGGGAGACAAGGCATGCGGCGGTAGAACAGGAGGCTCTGGCGATAAAGTGGGCGGTAACTCACCTGCGGTACTACCTGTTAGGTCGGGAGTTCACCCTAGTGACAGACCATGCCGCCCTCCAGTGGATGGCTGTTCATAAGAAGTCGAACCCTCGAGTCACCAGGTGGTTTTTGGACCTGCAGCCTTATAAGTTCACCGTCACTTATCATCGGGGTAATCTCCAGGCTAATGCTGACGCTCTCTCTCGGGTAAACGACCTCTCGGTTCGGGCCATCCGACCCAATGGGTCTGGGCTGAGGGAGGGTTCATGTCACACATGAGCGCATAGGGAGCAGCTTAAAGACCCAACGAACACAGCGAAATCTCATGTCAACGGACAACAGCAGGGTACTAACCTTTCTCTCTTTGTTCCCTCAGGAAAAAAAGAAAGCAACACTGCCGTGAGTTCACTTGGACTCGATAGACACAAGCCATTTCCGGGTTCCTTCCTTCCCTCTAGTCCCCACCTGATGACGTCACTACTACCCATCTACCACTGCGGCTCCTGCCCAGCATTCAGCACTTCCGTTCCCACCCCATAAATTGTCCGCCTGTCATTGTTTTGATTGTCTGAGTTCCATGTATGAACTGACCTGATTAAAAAAGGAACCTAAGAAACCTTCATTATTTCTTTGACTTTTCTTTACATATTGTATACATTCATTTGACATGGCAAATTGTGTTCTTGAAAAATGTTGGTTTGAAAAAATTCATCTGTAGCCTCTTAGAAGTTGGTATACAGTAGGTATTCTTGAATTGTAAAGTGATTAAAAGAACTGAAAACTCATAGGTTATAGAGCAAAGATGCACCATAGTATGTAGATCCATATACAATAAGATAAAGGAGACATTTTACACAGAATATGACCCAGTATTATAAGGAGAAACAGTAACTGTTTCCCCTAGTATATGAAATATAACACTCAGAATTTTTATACTATGTGAAGATTCTGCTCTGTTGGGCCCTTAAGCAAGACCCTTAACCTGCAATTGCTAAGCGCTTTGAGTAGTGAGAAAAGCGCTATATAAATGCAAAAAAATTATTATTATTATTAAGATGCTCTTTAAAGGTCATTAGCATCTAATTTATGCAGCTTACTGATGACTACTTTGGGTGGCTACTAATAGTTATATTTCTTTTTTTTCCCTATCCTCAAAAACAAAGGTACTGTAAATAATTTGGCACAAATTTGATGTTTAATTTAGCTTTTTATAAAATGTATAGAAAAACTTTGGTTTGGTAAAAAAATATTTCTCAAAGAAAGTCAGACCAAAGGTTTTACTGTTGTTAAATCAGTTGGTTTAAGGCAGATCCTAAAAAGTTATAGAAGCTTGGTAGGGATCTACCAAAATTTAACAATTAATGATTTTAGGCTTTATTTGTTACTAGCCATGCTACCTGTCTTAGATGGGTTGAAATTTAAGTAATCAACATAGTCCTAAAGTGTTAACATTTGCAGTGCACCATCTATTAGCATGTAATTTGTAAAGCATGTAATAATAAAATGCATTGCATTTGTCACTCCAACTGATCGTGCATCACAAACATAATAAATAATAAAAGGCATTACTACAGATGTTGAAATAGAAAATACAATGCATAGGTCTCTATTATATGCTATTTAGCATGAGATTTGTAAAAAGCAATGTTAATGTTTGTGATGTGCCATCTGTTGAAATAAAAATGCAATGCACTTTATTACTGCAAATGTTTACTGGAAACGTTTGTGATGTGCCATTTGTTGTAATGACGGAAACATAGCAATCAGATGGACACACAGATACACAGACACTTCATGTCTCATGAACCCAGCGCCCTGGGTTCAAATCCTAACTCTTGTGGCTGTGTGAGTATGCCCTGTACTGAACTGTTGTCCTGGCGCTGGCAGGATAAGCTCTGGTCCCTCATGACCCTGAAATAGATTAAACAAGTTTGAGAATGTCACATTATAAACATACAGCTAAATTGACCATACTGTCATAGTTATCAGGTATTGGTAAATATTTTTTTATTCTAATCAGGGATCTTGCTTTCTTCAATATATAGACTTTAATGTAAATATGAACAGGTAGAGGCAGTGTGGCAAAGAAACGAAACGTTTAATCATTGTCTTCTGATATGCAGTTAACATACTCTTCATTGTGGGCAGTTGCTAAAAAACCCATACATTTTCCCCTTCTGTTTCACATTTGTCAAACTGATTGAATATATGAAAATGTGTGGCTGGTTTTCTTTTTAGCCTAATCTATAGCAATCAGTCAAATGACAGAATATTTAATCCTATATACAAGCAAATTAATAAACTAATTTTTGATAATGTGATTATACACAGGTAAAAACATTGTCTACAGAGGGCTTTTTAATAAGAATGTAATAGGAGATGATGTCAGGTATGTAATTATAAATGAATCAGATTGTCAGATTTACTTAGATTTGATAGACCGATCCAAAGATTCTGCAACAGACTATATAAGGACGTATGAATAGTTTTATCTCTTATCTATTTAATTTTCTTTACAACCCAACAATACACGTTCTGGTGTGTTATTGACTAGGTGTTCTAAGCTTTAAACAGTTGAATACCAGAAGCAAGCTAGCAGCAGTATGTACATGCAGAAAACTAGAACTGACTCAGAGCTCAAGCAGAACGTGTGTACACACTTCAAATTCTTTACCTTACTTTTGGTGACAATGAACTTTCAGTTACTGGGTGTGCCTTGTTAATAACACATAACAGCCATGTTTACCTCCTCTATAGCTGTGTACCTATAGGAGCCTCTATAACCACAGAGTTTTATGACTAAAGAAACATATAACAGCTAACTACAAATGCTTGATGCATGTCTGGAAATGCTAATATGTGAATTTAAAGCTGTATAAGAGCTAAACTATTCCATTCTACTGGTTGTGTTGCAAACTGTGTTTTAGTTTATATCTATTCACACTAGTGACTCTAGGAACCCCAATGAGACTACTTTTGGCACTGTGATTTTCTACTTAATCCCAAAATATTTTTACTGCTAGTATAATAAACAAATACACCTTTAGCAAAAACAATCATAAAAACGTACAGCTGAAGCAGGCTGCTTCAGATCACCCATAATGCTAGCCCCATCAGAAATGATCCAGGGTTTTCTACATTTAAATGAGAATGGGAACTATAGAGTTAAACAACATTGTTAAGAGGTTTCCCAGTGGAGGAACAGCATTATTTAGCCTGGTTTTGGGATGGTAGTTCTAATATAGTTTACATTTTTTGGCACTTTTCCCTCTCTCCCAGACTGTCAAATGGAGAAATAAAAAAATGAAACTATTAAAAAATAGCAATGGGTACTTGACTAGAAAGAAATTAGTCACAAAATCTAAACAAAGACAGATTGTTTTTGCAGTTGCATGTCATTTACGTTGCTACAGTGTTTAAAAAAAAACATGCATTTAAACTTTTATCTCAGAATTGTTGTAGGGGATAAATGTGTTTTCCTTCCCACTCTAGATGTAAAGCTTTTTGTAAATACTACTTTACAAGCTCTTCTAAAACCAAGAGTATTAAGCACTGCACAGCCTCTGAGAAGCAAAAGAAAAGACATTTAACAGTAAAACACTTAAAACAAAAACTTTAAGGAGACCCATAAGCAGCCTCAAACAGTGAGACAAGTCAGTCAGTACACCTTCTAGTGAAGTAAAAGCTTCTCCTCAAAGCAAAGTCCAAATAGTAAATGATCCAAAGCATTCAGTAGTCAAATGTTGAGGTCTTGTTAGAACAAATCTCAAAATCTGAGAAACACATTGGCAAATTGTAACTAATTACTAAACAGCAAAAGGTGTGTTATCCTTACAGGACTTGCTGATAATGAAAGGCATTTTCAGAAAAACAGCAAAAATCATTGCATACTGTATATCTTGCTATTGGTGTGTTTTGTTTAGTTACAGAATATAAATTTTTAGAAAGTCTGTTAGTTTGTTCACTTTTTGTGCATTTGAACACACTGGAGTAAAAGGTTGTGAGTATGCAAACAAGTTGATGAGATGATCTTTTAAAATAATATAACAAGCAAGGCTCTGCAATGAGAGTCGGAAATTCCAAAAGTGCCCAAGCTAGAAAAATAAACAGCAGTTAAAGTTTTGGTTTGAGCCAGAGCCTGATCCCCTGTCTTGATTTGTTTTAAAGTTTTTGTTGCTTTTCACATTTTTCTTTTTGGTTTTGTTTTTTCTGAATTTTTGTTAATATTGTATTATTTAAATATTTTGTGATTCTGTATTGTGTATATATATATATTCATTGCTATATTGTGTTATGTGGGTGTAACTCCAAGAGGTGGGTTTTAGTGAACTAACTAGATTTGAGAAATGGCTGGGAGAACAGATGAGTCAGAGAAAAGGGTTAACACCAGGAGATCAAAGGCAAAAGCATCAAAGCCAAAACAAATGATAAAAATCATTGTCAAAAAGGTCAGAACCAGGAAAAAATACACAAAAAAACTAGAAAGGGCACTACGAGAAGTTTTGTATCTGCAACTCAGAAAAGGAACCTAATGGCTAGATGATCTTTTACCCCATTGCATCATTATCCACAAGTTGTGACATCCATCCATCCATTATCCAACCCAGTATATCCTAACTACAGGGTCACAGGGGTGTGCTGGAGCCAATCCCAGCCAACACAGGGCGCAAGGCAGGAAACAAACCCCGGGCAGGGCGCCAGCCCACCGCAGGTTGTGACATAGTGACAATCATAATAAATACATAATGGTGAACGATGCAGTCCACAGAATTAGATATTTCTTGCACAACTGAAATTTCCAAAAATAAACATCATATTCATAATCAGGAGCCTCAAAACCCAAAGTATGCATAAATAAAAAAGCAGAAAAACGTGTACTTAAAAGGAAACTCTGAACAAAAAATTTAGTCCATTACCAATAATCAAGAATTAACACAACCAGACCAAGAAAGGTCAAAAACAGTAGAAGTCTTATAATGTGCAATTTTCTTGAATTTTTTCCTCAAGCTTGAGTACATGTCATATGCTTTTTTACCCCATGAGTTATGAGTTTTACATACAATTCTTTCATTATGTAATTTTGTTACATTTTGATAACATCTCATCATGATAAAATATTGTGTATGGTAGCGTGTCTACTTTGGCCATAGTAATTTTTTCCAGAATCTCTGGCAGTATGCCCCTGTGGGGCATCTGTTGGTGAAGATAGATTCACTTGATTGTTGACAATACTGTGATCTTCACAAAGTCAATGGAGGCTCTGATCAGGGTTCTCGAGAGAGAGTGAGTAGCTGGGCTTGTGAATGTCCTGGATAAAAACCAAGATCCAGGCCTCTTGGACATAGCCATCAGCAGTGTGTCTGTTTGTGGAGAGAGTGTTGAATGTCACTGCTGATGTAAGTAAACCTCTCAACGTGGTCATGTCTCTGGTGTCTCTTCCTATTAAGTCAGTAGTTGGATTGGGGGGTCATGAGGTCACTGGAAAGGGGTGTTTGGTGCTCCCAGAATCTTTGCAAAAGGATGAAGATCCAAGTCTTCCTGTTTTGCTATATGTTTGCGAGACATGGACGATATCCACTGACCTAAGATGAAGGTTGTACTCCTTCGGTACTGTGTCTCTTCAGAGAATCCTTGGGGACCCCTGGTTTGACTTTGTGTTGAACGATTGCTTGCTTATAGAGTCCCAAATGATGCACATTACCTGCATTGTGAGGGAGCGTTAGTTATGTCATGTTGCACAATTCTCTGAGGGTGATCCGGCTAGCAGGATCCACATTGTTGAGGACATAAGAGGCTGGACCAGGCCAGGGCATGCCCATGTAACATCTGGCTGCGACAGATAGTCATTTCCCAAGGGTGGGACTGGACTCTTGTATCTGCCTGTGGGGATGTCAACTGGGATTCTGAGCTGTTTTGTTGTGTGGATGGGGAAAAGCAACACGCTGCACCAGTTCATGTTTCCCAAACTGACCTGACCTGACCTCCTGTAAAAATACTATCTCTGCCTTTTATGAAGAAATTGGTGAGTTCACTTTTTCCTGTTAAGATCATGCTTAAGACTTAATTCTCCAGGGTGCAAAATTTATCGACTTTTTGAGAGTTATTTAAATTTTAACTTTATCACAAATCTGTTTTCACCAAGCCTCACAACTGATAAAACAACCAATAAATTACAGAACAACAAAGCTTGGAATAGGACAAAAAAGAACTTGCTCTTTTTAATTGTAGTTCCGTATAATCTATACATAGACATACTGGACCATTATTTTTTTTTCCAAAAATAACAGCCTTGCTCTGATTAGATTATTACATAGTGTAATGAAACAATTTGCAAGGTTCTCCTTAATATAATCATATGTGCTTTTTTTACCCCAAGAGTTATGAGTTTTACATTCAATTCTTTCATTATGTAATGTTGTTAAATTTTGATAACATCTCATTTTGATAAACTATCTTTAAATAGGAGATTGATTAAAACTTTCCTTCTTATAAGGAAGGTTCCAAGTAGCAGTTCTGTTCAACAATCCATGTGAGAGCCAATTTAAAGATTTTTGTCTGCTAAATACAGTAAACCAAATACTGTAATTCATGTTCCTGTTTGTAAAGCAGGACAGAACTGAAGGCAAACTGTGTGAAAACAGGACACAAAACGATACTTCCTCCAAGCCATGAGTTCCTTAGAGGATAATTTTGTAATGAACAAGTGTTTTTGTGAACGATTGGACACCCTGATATTATTTTAGGTTCAGGTATCTCTTATACTAGAAATTAAATCTTCTTCAATATGAAAGCACTCAAGTCTGGAGATGTATAGTTGGCGTTATGAATTCAGTTAAGCCCCCCCTTGATGGACTCCCCCAAAGAACAGATACAGCATTTCAATTTTAATGATTCTTTAGGGAAAAGTTGTGTTCTGAAGAAGCCCAGTACTTAAAAAGGTCTCATAAAAATAAGTGTTAATATATTCATGAGAATGTAGACAAGCAGAACAACACTATTCTTAAAAAAAGTTTTTTACCTTTAGTACTTGGAGACTAGAGTAGAACATTTAGTAATGGTGTGTCAAAAACTGCTGCTACAACAACAACACAACCCAAAACAACAAAAACACAACCCTTCCACAATACATCTTTTGGGCTTAACAACATATAACCCAGAAACAAAAGTCCCTTCAACGTTCAATAATAGTTTTGTCAAGCAAATGATTCCATCAAAAGACTATTCAAAGAGAATAGACAGAGATGCTGAGAGAGATGAAGCTGCATTATTTAGGAAAATGCTGACTCAATCTTGGGTTACTCATTTTTAATCTAAAAATTTGTCTTTGTTGTTGGAAAATAACAGCCAAAAACTGGTTAATTGGACTGGTTAGATAACGATTGTTTGAATGAGAAAGACAAAGAACAGTTCATGAACAGGCATGGAGTGAAAACCAAAAACAAGACTAGGAAAACCAAACGTGAAAACCACAAAGCGTTATTCAAAAATATTCAGTTGTTGGTTTAATATCCTTTCCCGGATTTCAACATCCAACAAATACTTGAAAGATAAAGGTTGTGTCTTCAATCCAATGAACTTATATTAGGTATGCTGGAATCTACTGACAATCCAATGCTTGGATGTCAGAAATAGGCTGCCAAAATCTTAGATACAGGGGGGACATGATGACACATCATGGTACATGACCCCATCTCACCTGACTGGCAAAGAGGACAGAGATCATAAACAATTCAGTTCAGTTTGTGAATGGCAGTGCAGTAACAGGCTGCTGTTCCAAGGCTTTTTGAAGCTAAACAGTTTCAGGCCAATTTCTTAGGCAAAATTTGCAAGATATTTATTTTGAATAATTGACTTTAAAATAGTTTTGTACGATATGTAGTCTTACATTCATGACCACCATAAGTCTAGCAAAGCTTCAGTTTTATGGATAACATAAGAATGAACTTAGATGAACAAAGACTTTCTTTGATATTCAGAGAGCAGATTTTGATAACATTAATTCTGAGAATCCATTTGACCTTTTCGGTTTATTACTAAATTGATTTAAAAATTCTCTAGTAGGGTATACTATGTTTCAACTGACCATGTTTCCATCCAGCAGTTAATTTTTGTTCATTTTGTTACCCACTTAACCCATTTCAATTTATCACAGCAATAAGAGTAGAATTCAGAATCTAGGCCTGGATGGGTGGCCAGTACAATATTTGAAATCTTACTAGGGTAAGCTCTTGGTCCAATACTCTTTAAACTATTTATGGTATCTTTTGGATCTATCAGAAAGCACTAACTGGATTTTTCTACCCATCCTGTTGATGCCCAGTTTCCCAAATCTGATTTTTTTGTTGACACTAATGTTACTGATTGTTAAGATGAATTGGATAGTTTTACTATGCCTATTTTACTCCTTCTTACTCCTATAACATTGCTTCATCAATATGAGCTCTTAACTCAGGAAAACAAAATATATTGAACAAAATATAACATTATTTGAACATTAAAAATCAGGCAAAATGCTTTGAACTGGAAAAAAATTGTTATTTAAATTCCATAATATGGTTTTCTCTTTAACTATACTCTGGTATTTTAGGATGTATTAATGTTGCTACTTCTGTTCTTTTTATTTTTGTCATTATTTATTTGACAGGTTTTCTTCCTCAGCTTAACAATTTTGTGTGTTGGTTGCATGGATAATAAATTAATATGTTCATTTGTACCCCATGTCTCAGTATAACTAAGATAATCAAAAGAACTATATCAAAATTATATTACATAACAGAATTTTCAGTATCCAATGTTAATTAAACTGTAGTCAATTTATTAAACACCTGTTGTTTGCATTAATCAATTTGTGAACAATTGGATTTGCCACCAATCATAAGAAGAAGGGGAGTTCCAAGTCTAGTTATAAATTTTAATAATGCAATAATATCAAAGGGAAAAATAATGATATCCTATTCCATCCATCCATCCATCCATCCATTTTCCAACCCGCTGAATCCGAACACAGGGTCACGGGGGTCTGCTGGAGCCAATCCCAGCCAACACAGGGCACAAGGCAGGAACCAATCCTGGGCAGGGTGCCAACCCACCGCAGAGCTATTCTAATGGGAAATTGTAAATGTTTTAATATGAAAGGCCTATCAATTCATTACTCAAAAATAAATATGGGATATTGGAAATCAGATAACATCACTACACCCATTATACATCATTTGGTACATGGTTCATGATATAACTGATCCAGGTATGCAGTGAAACCTTATCATTATATTAAATCACTATCAACTCACATTAGAACACACAGACAACAGAATTATATTCATGTCGCAGGGTAAATCTCTCAAATTACCCATTATCGCCAAAATAGTCTAGAAAATGTCAGTTCCATCCAATAGACATGGGTTGGCATAACCTTTCTATCTGAAGCAAGACCATAGAATAAAACGTCTCTACCTGATCATCTGCATCCCGTCTACTGGATGACTTCAAGATGTTATAGTTGTAGGTATTTGGAGGCCAGGACGTGTATGTCAATATCAGAGCGAGGATGCAGCAGAACACTGCTAAAATTGGACCAAGAGTAAACACTCCAACGCATTTCAGAAAGATATTGGTCACTTCGAATTGTAGACCAGAACCCTACAAACAGAAAAAAAACATATAAGCAAATAAGAAATAATGTGATTATATAAAAAAGAATGTAAAAGTATATATCACAAAATGGGAGTTTATCATTATTTATCCCTTTGATATTATTGGGTTGATGAACTTTATATGTTGCCTTGGAGCCCCATCTTTTTTTATGAGTGGTGGAGACACCATTTGCTGACAACTTGATTGATGCAATCATTAGGTGTTTAATAAATTATTTCCACTTTTATTAAATATGGGATACAGAGAAATCTTTTAAAAAATATAATTTTGATATATTTCTTTTGATTATCTATCTGAGGTTGGTTGCATGAATAACAGTATATTGTTTATAGCTTTGACCCCTGCTAGCAGACAAATGGATTTTGATCTATAATATGATGTCCTCGCACTTTTCCTATTAAAGATACTCAGACAATAAAATCAATAAAAAAAAAAAGAGTAATTAACATAATTTCATATTCAAAATAAAATGCGATGATACCTCTCGTTAAAAAAAAAAAAAAATTTAGAAGAAAAAAACACATAACAATGTAGCACTAGTAAGAGGCTAGTAAATGACCAGGTAAATGTAGGACTTCTTAACTACAGATTGTTTCCTGTCTTAAAGTTTGATTTGTCTTGGTTTTGGTATTTGGCTTTTTTGTTTAAATGTGCTCAGATCTCTGCTCACCCAACAACTCTTCTCTTGCTTTATGCCTTTGAAAACCCTTCATTTGCATGTTTAAAACTTTATTTATTTGTTGTTTTGTTGTTTCTTCTAGGCATTCATAACAACCTGAAATTATGTGCCTTTATTACCATAGTCTGGGTCTTATGAAGTCATTGACTTACTTTAATGCTGTTTAAAGTCGGGGGCTGGGGGGGCTGGGGATTTTATGGGTGTCCTGAAATGACAGTCTTCATGTGGTTCAAGGAACAACAGGAACCAGAATTAAATGCATCATTCCAGGACAGTCATTTACATCATACTGCACTTGGAACAAGAATTCTTTTGTCCTTTCTTTTTGTAAATTAAGATAATTATTTAACACCATTACAGGATATAAAGCATTGTATATTTGTGGATAGTTACTGCTTTATGATTAACAGGCTAAAATTAAAACTGATTAGGCAAAGAAAATAGTTCTCAGATAATGACACTTTTTCTGTAGTTTGTAAAAGCAACAAAAACCTAACTATCTGATGATGGTCTAATGTAAATTTTGTGAAGGCTAATACTCATACCACCATAATACCACTGGTCACATTCTGTTTTAAAAATTAAATTGTAATATGGGCATCAATTACAAGCATCTAGCTGTTGTATTAAACTTGTTGCTTCAACAACTGTGATTTTATTACAAATATTTGTTGAGATCTCTTTAAGTTTAAAGGTTGTCCTAATTACAACATAGTTTTAGTCATTTTGATTGTCCAAGTATATCCTATGTAAGGCTCTGGTGTTATCCCTGCACAATTTCAGTTTGCTTGTCAGCACAGACTTGTTTGTTTTTAAAGGCAGCTAACTTTTGAGCGATAAATTTAGTAAGTAAGGAAGTAGGACGGTCAATCATAAGAATCCAGATATTGCAACATAGTGAACAGTGTGCATAAATATATAATACCTACAAATACATACAGTATTGTACATAATTGTATTTATGTTGTGCCTGCTTTTTGTTTATTTATTTTTGTATTGTGCTTTTTTTGATTGTGACCAGACATACATATACAAATTTTGTGTACTACAGTATAGATACATAACAATAAACCTAATTTGGCAGCTTGCTCTGTTATGTAGTTTGTCGAGTAGCTCAGCCAGTAAAAAATGTGTATTAAATATTTAAGAAATTCTTCAAGCCCAACATCTTGCCGATCACACAATTTTGAAAGACTGCTTCAAGAAAAAAAGAAACCTTATATGGCTTAAACTCTTCTACTTACTTTAGGTATGCTGGAATCTACTGACACATTCCCTTGGAGTACATCCCTAGGTAGTTAAGACAAAATGTGTTTCTGTTTCTACTCTTATTGCTGTCCTTTGTCATTTTACATGGGAGATGTTAAGTTTCCTAGATCTACTTTGTACAGCGAGCTTATGTTTTGTCAGAGAGGTGGATAAAAATGGATTACTCAGTGTCTTAGAAAAGCTTCCTTGCCATGTATGGACAGTGATAGAAGGTGTACAGCATAAGAGAAACTGTCTTCTGTACTATTCTGCAGTTGGCCTCTAGATGTCATGGCTCTGCAGTTTTCAGGTCATTCTTTATAAAATCAAGATTACTAAATCAATAAAGTTTTTAGAAGGTGGTTTAAAAACATTACATAAAAAGATGGACTTGTCTAAGGACAGTATAATTGATACTTTCTATTTTTTAATGAGGATTTAAATATCTGTTCATTCATCCTTTCACCTTTTTATCCAGTCCAGGGTTTCATGGAGCAGAAGCCCATCCCAACGGCACCGGTGCAGTTGGAAAGAAGGAACTAGTGTTGACAAAGTGTCAGTCCAACATAGGGAGTATGTGGAAGCAGATCACGTCTGTGAAATTACTACACACCCCACTTAATGTTAAAAAAAGTCTTTCAATATATTTCTATTAAAAATAATACAATGTTAAATGTGAAATGAAGATTTGACATACTACATGAAAAACCATAGTGGGGAATTTTTGAAGCTGCTAAGAGAATCTAATCTAGTGTGGAGATTTAGGGCACTTTGTGTGTTTTCACCATGATAATCTTTATAACAATAGTCCAAACAATATATCTGGTAGTCTTTTGTACTTGGCATAGTACACTTACAACAACATACAGTATACATATTTTAAAGGCAAAGTAAAATGTCACCAGTGTAAATCTTACAACTTATTTACGGTTAAAAGTAGTGGTGAATTAAATTATCAGTTGATACTGTTCTATTTGAAGCCTCGTGCTCAATGTGAAAGTCAGAAGAAAGTTTACACTGGGACATTGTTTTTAGGTATGGTAGGACAAAGTTAATCTAATAGTGACTGCTTCCTCATTTTAACTTTTTGGGACTGCTTATTTTCATGAGTTGTGTTGTTAATTATTGTTGTTTGCTTTATTGCATTCATTTGAGGATTATTATTATACTTTTTTTTTTTAAAATGTCTCCTGTTGGATAATATGCATGTGTTTTGAATGGATCAGACTAGACTAGTTGGATTCCTGGCATCACAGTGGTGGTAGGGTGCTCTGCAGGACAATTGGGGCCAATTAGACAGCTCAACTGATGTCACCAGAAAGTGCTTTGCACACAGTGTTCAGAAGCAGTATCTGCTCAGCCAAGTATGGGATTCTCCTTTTAGCTTAGGCTGATAAGACACTGCTTCTGAGGGCTGTTGTAATCCAGATGTCACAGGTTTGTGACTGGCCACTTGCAGGTACCACAATGCAAATCTGTGAACTGAGATGGCTCATGGTGTGAGTACATGGCAAAACAATAACTAAAATAAATCACTGCTTACATGTGGTGAGAATCTGTGTGGCACACTACAAAGTGTGTTAATGGTTCAAATAGAGATTTGAAACTTGTTACACTCACAGAGAACCCATAGATGATAAGTTGCGAAATAATATGGTTAAGAGTAGTACATTGTGGATTATCAGTTCATGATGTTTTTCAGACAAAAAAGTGAATAGGGATTGGCAAGCTACAGTATACTGTATTTGACTGATAGACCTGTTTTTATCAAAATTGTTCTAATGTTATATCTGAGAAATCAAACTCTCTAATGTACCGCATAAATAAAAAAATGATAATCTGGAATGCCTCTTGTCGAGGAGGTTGGAATCGGGGGGGTGGGGGTGGGGGTGGGTATTATTTAATGAGGAACAGACTTATAAATTAATGTATCCATCATATTGTTGTCCTTGGCTCTGATGGGGGTATCTACCTTCCTTCATAATCCTTCCAATATCTATACATTTTTGAAACGCCGAATGTTGCAAGACAAACAAATACACCATACTTCTATCTAATTTTTGAAAACGGTAATCAGACTGAACATACACTATCACCTGAAAGTCTTGGTATTGGTTTATTTGCAGTGAAGTCCACACATCTTGTGCAAGGCTGCCATGACATTTTTGTGTGCCTGACTTGACTTTAATCAAGGCAGTAGATCTCTCTGAATCATGTTTGTTTATAATGGTACCAGATAGTGGCAATATATTGAATATTGGTCAGACGTGAAAGTAAAAATGTCACTATACTCTGTACATGTGACAATACTACTACATTCACAGCATACAGTATGCAGTTATTGCAGTCTGTTATTGTGACATTGTGGCCATAGAGCATGAGGGGTATGGAACCATTCTCTTACTGTTCTTGTACATGTATTTTGAACATAGTAAAACTATAACAGCATAATTTGGTAAACTCATGTTAGTTTTTTGACAGAGCTGACAAATGACCAGTGGAAACTGTTAGATCAGCTGAGAAGCAAATTGCCATGCTCAACATAACATGCCTGTGGCAAATAATTTTATACGTCTTTCGTAATACAACAGCATATCACTGAAGTCAATAACAAGTTTAAAGAAATTGACCAAGTCAGTTTGTCCACTCTGTATTTCGTAAAAGAACCCAAGTATGCATGAAGCAAATCTATTGTTTAAATTTAAAAAACTCTGACATGAATATTGGAAAGTAGATTACTAAATTCATGCAGACAAAATTCCTGTAAACGTATCAGCACACTGTGCTGGTAACTCCACTCACTGTCTAGTATGTTTTACTCTAGATTAGATATTGTATGTACAATAACTCCTTCCTTTATTTTTTAATATATCTCAGACTAATTCAAGGAACATGACAGGGTAATGTGTCTACTTTGATAAGGGTATGTTCAGTTTGACATAGTGGAAGAGACAAGGAAGAAACATCACTGGAAAGCAGGTCATTGTGCAAGGCAAGATGATGAACTGCATTAGGGAAATAGGATGGCATGCAGCCATCATACCTTTACCATTGCTCGTCTACTTATTTTTCTCAACAATCTCTGAGATGCACAATCTGTAGCTCATTCTCATTGTAATTTGGGATGTCATTCATTTCCACTGTGCACTTTTCTTTCACCATATTCCTTCTTGCTATAGATTTTGCCATGAGCGGTGTATTGTGCAGGAAATATTATCAATAATTAGTACATCAAAGTGATTTTATGCTTTACATGTTATACAGTAATTTTTTTGCCAAATTCACTTATTTACAAATGCTGTATGTATAGCTTATACTTATCCACAAAAAAGACTATATGTATATATGACTTATGCAAACAGTGTGAAAGTACCTTTTTTAATCTCTTAGACAATCCCTCTTTGAAAGAGAAACATCCAGCAGCAAAATAGGTAAACAAGATGTGCTGAAGGTCAAGCACAAGATCTTTTTATCACTAAGTGCTTGCTAGAATATGCTGGTTACAATGGAAAAGTGGAGAAAGAGCACCAAGAATAGCCAAAAGCTTTATTGGACTTAATTTTGAAAATATTTTAATAAGAAAATAAAACAAACAGCCAAAACACTCTACTGCTCAACATCTGTCTGTAACTGTTTTAGTATCGAAATGACTATTTAGAAAATTGCATATACCATAGCCTCTGGACATATTTTTACCATTCCAAGCCACCTGGGTATAGCTAAAGAGCCAGCAACTCAGTGGCAAAGAAAAAAGCTGTCCGTGTTTCAATTTACCATAGATTTTGATCATTATAATAATGATAATACGCTCCTTATCTCTGCTTGTATGTGCAAACTTGAACCAGTATTAAACGTTAGTCTCTTCTACAGCACAAAGTTCAAGTGTTTTGTCCCCTGCAACCTGTTTTGAGATGAGGGCTTAAAATAAGCTCTTAGATAAAAGAACCAAGATTTCAGGGAAAACGTGTTCCCACAAAATAAAGACGATATGTGATAGAAATGCTTAAGAGTTAGTAAATCTTCTGTATGTCATTAAATAGCTAGGCCAGGGCTGGATAAGGCAAGAGTTTACTCTACCCACTGCTCAGTGTACTCTATAAAGTTTAGCTTTGCTTACCAATTTTTATTGCTATTTAACAAAACACTTTGCAGCAAAAGATATGCATATTTCCTTGAAAAAGGAACAATAATTGGAGAACAGTATTAAGACTCTGGTGGATTCTTAGCTCAGTTAATCTAGATTTCAGCCATGAAGTCTCAAAGCTCAGTTTCATTTTTCAGTGAAACACTTGTGGCACTGGTATGATCAGTGTGCACACTAATGTTAATCTACGATGAGGCAGAATAAGAAAGTAATACTGTGAGCTCTTAAAAGAAATTAAGGGAGAGCTATCTATAATGTTGAACGCAAAAGTAACATGAACAGAATTGTGTTGCTGGTGAAGTTACTTGAAAGAGGGAGAATCAGCTCCAGACCAAAAAGGGGAGAGCGCATATAAAATATTTGTGGGGCACAATGTGATAAAATCCAAGCAACAGTATACTCGACAGCATAGGTGGGGTGATGGCTTAGCCTGGGTAAATGACTCTCTGGAGCCAGGCCTGGAGAGAATAGAGAAGCATGAAGAAATTAGCTATAAAACAGTTACACTAAAGTGAAAGCCAGCAAAACCATGCTGTGCCTACTTGCAAATGGATTCATTCTGTTTGTTTGTACAAGATGTAAATGAGACTGGACGGTGTTGCTGCCTCACAGCTCCAGGCATATGACTTTGAATCCCCAGAAAATTAGTGTTGTAAAGTTTGCACACTCTCCAGTTACTGCAATGAATCTTCAGAAATTCTTAAGACCTTAAAATTAGGGTGATTGTTGCCGCCAAATAAGCTTTAAGTGTTATATACCATCAATGAGCATCCTAACTAAGCCTTTGTGAAGGATTGCCGGCTTTTTACTCCGGTCCTCACCCCCAGGCTGCCAGGAGGAGCTCTCCCAGCAGCATGGACGTGCCCCGAGTTTCAGCAGGGCCGCATGGACTATGTAGTTTTTATACACAGCCCTGCTGGATACCTTGGGGGCCACCAGGAGTCGCTGTAGGGGGGCTCGTGGACTCTTATGCGCCCTATAACCCGGGAGTACGTCATGGTCACGTGACAGGAAGAAACGATGTGCTCCCGGGTTGAAGAAAAGGACTGTTTACCCTGACCCAGAAGGGATAAGGAACTGTGGATGGATTGGACAGGAACACCTCCGGGTCAGGGTGTATAAAAGGACGATGGGAAATCCCAGACATTGAGCTGAGCTGGGTGGAAGGGTGGCAGCGCGTCTGGGAGTGTGGAGGATTGATTATTGATTTATTATTGAGTATTGTGGAGAGTAGGGTGCTTTGTGCACTTTATTATTATTAATAAACCAATATTTGGACTTTTATCTGGTGTCTGACGTCTAGTCTGAGGGTTCAAGGGGTCACGGAGCCCTTAAATCTGTCACACCTTATACCCAATGTTTGCTTGACATGCGCTTGCTTTTTTTCAACATTGTAAAAGAATCAATGGGTTCTGAAATCCGGATAGATGGATGTAAATTAACGTTTGAAAAAAATAATCTGTTATCTCATATAATGTCAATGCTTGGATAGACTAAACTGATCCTGTATTTTTTGGGTTAACCTTATATAAGATAGGACATGTCTGCACGAGCAAGTGTTAGTGGCGTACGTGACTATGCCCAATGACAGAATGGAGAACGGTCTATTGTGGGTTCCTGAATCACTTCCTGTGCTAACAGGCTAGGCTTCAACTCCCCTTGGGGTTGCATTGAAATTAGTGGGTCTAGAAAATACCAAATCTAGTAAATTAATTAATGTATCAATTAACTTACTATATGGGAGAGTCAAAGTTCAAATCATACTCCAGATTTCAAGGTAGTCTGCATAGGAGAATCAAAGTACTGTATTTGTAAATATTCATACAATTGGCAAAACCTAAAAAGCACATAGTCAGCCTATTTTTTAATTAGTGAAAATTTTTTTAAATTCTTGTCATTTATATTATTAAGGTACCAGTTATTTTACTGCTTTTATATATTCGTATATGTTTCTATGTATGCATCACTTTTCAGACTATGCTTATAAGTACATAGTCACTGTGACAAGTAGATTTTTTTTCATTTGCTAGATTTTTGCTTTGGAAGGATCAGGTAACTCTGTTTTTGGCAAGTTTCACAGTCAAACGTTTGACTCGGCTATGAACTGCAGGTGGCAAAGGTTTGTTTTATTATTGTTGTGAGTATACAAATTTTAATTTATATGTTAAATGGTCATTTATCATTGACATTCTGATGGAGCTGACTGTCAAATACATTATCCTAGTCCATTTTTAAATGGAGACAAGCCCAGTCTTTCTATTTGGTACTTTTCCAAACTAAAAATCAGTTAAGGAATGGAGACAAAGACAAAATGCTAATCTTCCAGCACCAGAAAATTCTCTAAACAGCCTACTCTAGGAATTCCCAGCAGTTCTTTTTTTAACAACTATTAATTGGTGCAGACATTCTGTGGATCTTAATTCGAAAAGCATTTTTAAAATTTCAATTTTCTGATTTTTGTTCTACATTCCACTTTCATAATGAGTTGGGTTTGTAAAAGATGGGTTTATTAAAATGATGCATGAGGACCTCATATATTATTGTTTATAAGTTTTGTGTTTATCATGCAGTTTAATTAATTGTTATTTTTGTCATTTTTTATTAATTAATATAGAGCATGAATAAATATTTGGACACTTTTTGAGATGATACATGAAATATTCAGTGAAGCATTAGATTGGATGGAACATCACATGAAGAGAATATTAAAGAAACAAATTCTGGATCCATCATTAGGGAGATTAAGGAGACAAATGGGTAAGACGTCTATTAATTCACTGCTTCCTACTTTAATTTTATTTTCTTTCTTTAATGTGCACTCATTATGCAATATTAATTTAAAAGTTTAGTGGATTACAGAATTTACCCCTGCCAAATTTTATACTGTTTAGCTAACATCAGGAGGTTTCGTTCAATATGTAGTATTGATGAAAGCAATCTGATTTTAATTCTAAAGGTTTCCTTTTAAATTTAAGAAAATGTAAAATCAACCACCAGAATGAACTGAATGAAGTGAGTTTCATAATGTAATAATGTATGCGTGTAATGAATTACCACTTTAATGAACGACTAGATTTCTTGAATATTATTTCAATGTCATTCCAGTCAAGTTACAAGCTGAGACTTTTTTGTAATATTGTTTGCTTTGATAATATATTAAATGATTATTGTTTCTGAACTGTATTCCCCATAGAAAAATTATTTGATATTATGTGGTTTGTACACAATTATTTTCCCTCTTAACATTTACTTGTATTGAAATTGTCTGGTTAAAGGTAAACATATTGGAAAAACTGCCCTGAATTAACTTTATTGATAATTTTCCCAGATTTAAATATTTATTTGTATTAACAAAAACCTTTCAAAAAATAACTGGGAATTTAAATTTGGAAGTTTGCCTTTTTTAGTGGTAGGGTTTTAATTAAATGTGTTGATCAAAAACAACAAGACAAAATTTTCCAGATGAAAACTCTAGGTGGGGTAACATTAGATGTGTGACACTTGGGGAACAAATATTGGATCAGCTCGGGAGTTATACAATGTATATCCATAGATGACATAAAAGTAATGATAAATTCAGGTAAGTAAGCAGTGCCTTAGCCATTTAAGGCTCTATATATTAAAAGGAGGGTTTTGAAATGTGCCCTAAAATTAAATGGGAAACAGTGTAAGAACTTAAGAACTGGAGTTATGTGTTCATACTTTCTTGTTCTTCTAACAATTCTTGTAGCAGCATTTTGAATTAATTGAAAGCTATATAAATTGCAGTAGTCATCCTAGTACAAATAAATGCATGAATGAATTTCTTAATATCATGCATATTTAGAAAAAGCCTTAATTTTCCAATATGTTTAAGATGGAATAAACATTTTTTGTATAGTTTGGTAATGTGTGCTTTAAACAACATGCTAGTGTCAAATATAATACCTAGATTGCAGGCTGATTAAAAACTAATGGTAACTAATTCCAACTGAGTTAAATAATGAGAAAATATTGTTGCAATTGGCATCATTCCCTCCAATAATTAATATTTATGTTTTAAAAGAAAGGTATAACTGGATGTCATCTGCATATGTGTGAAAATTAACATTATTCTTTCTAATGATAGTTCCCAAAGGAAGAATGTAAAGTGAAAACAGTAAAGGTCTCAGTACTGTGCTCTACAGGATCCTATATCTCACTTCTGTATATAATGAATTACTGTCAACACATTTCTCCACGTACTGGAATTGATTTGATAAATAAGAACTAAACCAGGCAAGGACAGTGGCTGTGAGCCCTATGCTATTTTCCAGCTCATGTTAGTAAAATAGAATGATCAGTACTGTCAAACACTGCAATTAAATCTAACAACATAATTACAGTGGAATTCCCTTCATCATAAGATATTAGAATGTCATTTAGTACATGTGTTAGTGCTATGATCAGTGCAGAATCCAGACTGGAATTTGTCAAGCTGTTATGTATAAAGTGAGACTAAAGCTGATTGACAACTTTTTCAAGTATTTTAGAGAGAAAGGTAAATTTGAAATGGTTCTAAAATTAAGTATATGTGGGTCTGACTTTTTAAACAATGGTTTGATAACTGACACTTTTAGTGCATCAGGAACTGCACCTTTCAGCAATATGCTATTGATAATGTTAACAATGGGTGCTACCTGAACATCCGCTGAGCTTTTTACTAGTTATGTTGGCAGTGAGTCTAAGGAACAAGTAGTAGGTCTCATTTTAGAAATTAAAATTAAAACTTCCTTTCTGTTACAAGATTAAAATTTTTGAAGTGGTGCATGCAAGATGACATAGGGGTTGCCAAGCTAGTATTAGGTTTTCAATGTGATGATGAGATCTGGGATCTTATATTTTCAAATTTTTCATTAAAGAAGTTCCTAAAGTCTATACTGGTAATGACTGTTGGACATTTGCATGAATCCACTGTATTGTTTTCTTTATTTTTTTTCAACATTTCAAGTCTAGTGAGAATGTTTACAGATGATTGGATGTACTGCCCCAATTTTAAATGGGTCCAGAAATATACTTTCATATCACTGTTATTTAAAGCATGCTCTCAATGTACGTACAATTCATGAAGAATTCCAGTTTGCTAAAGTAGGTATACTGGGGCAAAAGTGGTTTCAGCTTTACATAACAAAGAATTTATATTTTTGTGAAACATAGTCTGTATATGTATATTTTTGTGAAACATAGTCTGTATATGTATATTTTTGGTAAACATAGCCTGTTATCTTCAATGGTTATTAATTTTTTGTTAATTATTTAATTAATTGGGCAGTGGCAACAATTGCAGGTGGGTGGTCACCAACCACAGATGAAACACCCCAGATCGCTCTAATGATCATGTTCGATTCACCAAGGAGGAAAAAAATTGAGGATTATCTAAAGCTCTGGTGATCATGTGGTAAAGGTTTGACAATCGTGCTAAATTAACACAGAAGGACCCCCCCCCAGACACCCTGTCATGTGAAAAAGTGGGCCGTGGCATCACAATAGTTGGGAAACACTGCTGTAAATAACTACTTTTTTATTGAATTTAAAATATCAAATTTATAAAGCTCCACCTTTGTTTGACCCCTTGTTAAAGTGTGTTGGTTTATGCAGTTCAGTCCTGTGTTTGTTTTAATGCTACAGTATATAATAAATAAAAACTGTTATATTCTGGGGTTATCCTTGGATAACTGCATACAATAATTTTTCTCAATTTAATGTAGGACACTAAATTTGCTTGCCAAAAGTCATCTTAGTTGACATATTTTTGTTTATTAGTTTGAGTGGTTTAAAATCAATCAATTTAATTCTCAAGCTAAGATACATAAATATTTTATACAAATAAAAGTGCAAAAACTAAGACTGTTTAAAAATAAAGAGATATGCAACAAGAGGCTAATCAGTAAGAGAAATATTATATTGCTATAGACTGTTAGATTTTTAAATATCAAAGAATTTATATAAATTTAATATAGCACTATGAACAGCATGCAACATCAGAACACATTTTATAGATTAGAAAATGACCATAAAATAACTGACATGAAAACTTATTAATGCAATTGAAAAAGCAAATGCATAAATAAATTATAAAAATGCATCATGGCCATATACCACAAATATCACTTTTAAATAAATCTGATGAATTAATAGTTTCATCAAAACATGCTTTATAAATCAAATAAGGTTGGACTGGTGCATCATAAAACTGAGTCAAAGTTAAAGTATAAGCTATGATGTGAAGCTCTACTGTATATAAAATGAGTCAGTTATTAGTATAAATTAGTGTTAAATAGAATAGTGTTATTCATAATATTGTAAAAATGAAGAACTGTCATAACCTGTTAGTGAAGGGACAGTATTTGAAAAAGATAGAATAGGACCAACAGCTACAGAAAGATCCCCAGGTATTAACCAAAGTGATTCTGGGTATGTCTTATCAGGAGTAAAAGTCTATTAGGGCTTCATAATTCTGTATCTGAATTAGCATTGGCACCAAATTCAATTACCAGGAAGGATTTGAGTACAATTTACCTAACATACAGATGGCTTATCAGTTATCCTACAACTTAGGACAGTGGGCAACCATATGTTCTCATACATCATAATAAAGAAATAATTTTCAGTGATGTGCCTCTTCCAGTCCTGCATACTATTATTGGTTTCCCAATACTTCTTTAGATTCAAAAGGTGGTTTACAAAGGGCTGGTCTTGAAAATCTGATTCCTAGTTTTCTTTCACTGACTCCTGTACCTATTTTAAGTTTATCTAATTACTTCATCAAGGATATTGCCCACATTGTGATTGGCCAATTTGTCATTTATTTCATCTGATAGCCCTTTTTTAAAAAGAACATTTAGAGTGGATTCCTCCAATCCCACATCTGCAGCTACAGCATATATTTTAAAGTAACTATATAGTCACAGAATGACTTCTTGTCATGTTTAAAATATAATAATCTTATTTATTGCCACGTTCTTCCTATCTGGCTAATCGAATTTAGCTCTAAATTCTCTGAAAAACACAGATAATTTGAATCATAGAGAAAGGGGGCTATTTCTAGAGGCTTCTAATCCAAAGGTGTGATAACAAATGCTAGCCTTTGAGTGGTCAGTGTGGTGTGTGTGAGGCGGCCATTTTGACCATTTTGCACTGATTTAAAAAAAATCTTTTCGGACTAACTGGTACTGGACTGAGGAAGTAAATGAATAAATGTCATCCCTTTTTGTAATGGGTCTCTTCTAAAATCTGAGCCATTATATGAAGTTAACACAGTCTGCTATTTTTAAAATAATTTCTACAGAATTTCTAAGCACACTTTAAAACACTCAGTGTATTGTTTAATGCCTTCTGTCTCCTTTACATGGATTTTTGAACCACCATGCACTTCGCCATAGACCATTCTTTGTATAAAGAATACAGTTTTTTAACATTATACAAAGTTATTGTCTGTTATACCTGCATTTTTATCACTCTTTAATTTAATATTGTTTTTTATTAGTATGCTGCTGCTGGAGTATGTGAATTTCCCCTTGGGATTAATAAAGTATCTATCTATCTATCTATCTATCTATCTATCTATCTATCTATCTATCTATCTATCTATCTATCTATCTATCTATCTATCTATCTATCTATCTATCTATCTATCTATCTATCTATCTATCTATCTATCTATCTATCTATCTATCTATCTATCTATCTATCTACTTTTCCAGTGTAACTTGAAGCTTCTGTGCTGCATTGTCACCATTATGATATTTACACCTTTCAAACCCCTTGGGAGCCAACTACATTCCCGATATCAGCTTTTATAAAGAAACATCTGCGCTTTTGGAATCTATCTATAAAAATTCCTTTGCTCCTTTGAAATTAAAAGCAAATATCCTCACAGTCCTACATCTTTATCAGCTTAAAATAGACTGCCAGCTCTTTCAAAGCCCAAACATCAATTTATCAACCAGAGGAACATACATAGAACAGTCCATTCTATTTGAACGCAGATACTTAAAGTGTGATATCGATCAACAGGAAACACTCCCTGGGAATTTACACAGATTGTGCACATTCAGTACTCAAGGTCATTTCCTGTATTTTCATGAATAATAACAACATATTAACAGGGGGAAGTGCTGATTGCATTGTGCTGATTTTATTACAGAAGTTAAATACAAATGATTACTACAATGTAAAACATCCAAGTTTGGAAATGTGTCCTACATAAGCATATAGTTACTTCCATACATCATCTATACTGGCTTGCTGTCAAATATAATTGAGCAGATGATGAATTAATGCAATGAGATATTAACTGAAAATATAAGCCTACTCCACAAAAGAGACACTTTCTCTAAAGACCAAGAAAACTCAGGCTCATTATGCTATATTTCACCAATGGCCTGTTTTTCTCTCGTACTAACTATATTTACAGCCTCTTAAGTCTCATTATTTAAACAGGAACTTGGAAATTGTTTTCGAGATCTTTTTTTAAATAATGATTGATTTTCTTGAAACATCAGGGCTAGCTGGGGTGGTAAGAGGTGGTGTCAAATGGGTATGAGGTGGTGAAAGTGACCATCATTGTAACAGACTGCTGGAGCAGGTGGAGCTACCTGAGCATTCAAAAGTTATGCCACTTTTTGGAATGCTGGCACTTTGTACAATTGCAAGAAATTTTATTTGTGTTTTGCTATTGTCTGCTGATTGTGTGTCATTAATATTTTACATACTTGAACATCATTCCATTTTTTATGAGTAATTAATACAGAAATCAAAGTCATTCCAAGGGTTTCACAAAAGTTTTCTTGCAAATGTTGATTTGACGCACACTGCTATTTTCATGCCACGTCAGATTACACACCCCGATTTTGTGCACAATTTGTTTGAAAAGATTGTACCTCAATATACTTATCAAGATTAACATTTTTTTTTTCTTGAGCAACTCAGTAGTTCCATCAACACAGTTTCCCTATAGAATTGAGCCATAAAATAAGCTGTTCCATTAAGCTATGTACAATATCTTGAAAAAGTACAGGAGACAATACACATGAAGATTGGTGCTTGATGCTTATGTTACATTTTATGGTTGGAAGTAATCAACCTAAAGATGATAAAATGTGTTAAATTTTGATGTCCCTGAATGATATTCTTGGGCTTGTTTTGAATCCATTTTATACGGTTGAGAGAATAGGTTATCTTGAAAGTAAGACACCAGTGTACATTTTTGAAAATGTTCCACAAGAAAATCTCTTTCTAAACCACCATTTCCTAGAGCAGTACCTTTGGCTCATAACAGCCTTTGAACATCTGGTGGCTTTATGGACCATGTGATTTTGAAGGAAAACAAATTGGATCTTTTCGAATGATAATGACAAGTGTGCATTGCATACACTCTCCATGGTTTGACTAAAGTGGCAGTGGTGGTGGAGGTGCTGAAAGGGAACGTTAAGGAAGCAAAGACATTTCTTGGTGAACCAACTATAAACATGGCAAAAAGATTACCTTCTCACCCACTGTCAGAATGTTGATACCTTTTGGATCAACTGGAGAATTGCATTACTCTGTAGAAATACTGAAAATAATCACTGTGCGTGGTAGTTCTGTTAAGATACAAAGTACATGGTACCATGAGCACCTAAGGAGCTTCAAAGTAGAATCCAGTTTTGAATTAGTTTAATTATGTTAATGGACAGATAGTTAGGTTCCATTTACGTTAATCAGTTTTGAACTGCTTTTTCTTCCAGTGTGTTTAAACAAATCTGTGTCTTTATTTGCATTCATTATATGATAAGTACTGTATTTTTTTATTGCATATACCTGTGAACTTGTTACAGTGCTCTGAGCCTGCATGTATAATTGTGAAAAGTCTTCTTCTTCTCCTTTTGGCCGTTCCCGTTAGAGGTTGCCACAGTGGATCATCTCTTTCCATATCTTCCTGTCCTGTGCATCTTGCTCTGTTACAATCATCACCTGCAAGTCCTCTCTCACCACATCAATAAACCTCCTCTTAGGCCTTCCTCTTTTCCTCTTGCCTGGCAGCTCCATCCTCAGCATTCTTTTCCCAATTTACCCAGCATGTCCATCCTCATCAGCGCAAATCTTAACATCTTTAACTCTGCCACCTCCAGCTGTATCTCCTGTTTTTTGGTCAGTGCCACCATCTCCAACCCATATAATATAGTTGGTCTCACTACCATCCTGTAGACCTTCCCTTTCACTCTTGCTGATACCCGTCTGTCACAAATTACTCCTGACACTCTTCTCCACACATTCTACCCTGCCTGCACTCTCTTTTCACCTCTCTTTTCCACAATCTCTGTTACTCTGTACTATTGATCCCAACTTTACTACCTGCATCTTCACCATTCCACTGACCTCCCTTTCATTTACACACAAGTATTCTGTCTTGTTCCTACTGACCTTCATTCCTCTTCTCTCTAGAGCATATCTCCAT
Source organism: Erpetoichthys calabaricus (assembly GCF_900747795.2). Taxonomy (NCBI): domain Eukaryota; kingdom Metazoa; phylum Chordata; class Cladistia; order Polypteriformes; family Polypteridae; genus Erpetoichthys; species Erpetoichthys calabaricus. The sequence goes on from NC_041394.2 coordinate 148,871,219, forward strand.
TTTCCCAGGGTCTACTCAACCTGCTCACTACAGATCACAATGTCATCCGCAAACATCATAGTCCACAGGGACTCCTGTCTAATCTTGTCTGTCAACCTGTCCTTCACCATTGTAAATAAGAAAGGACTCAGAGACGATCCCTGATGTAATCCCACCTCCACTTTGAACGCCTCCAACACTCTTACTGCAGACCTCACAACTGTTACACTTCCCTTGTACATATCCTATACAACTTTTAAACATACTTCTCTGCCACTCCCAACTTCTTCATACAATACCACAAATCCTCCCGAGGCACCCTGTCATATGCTTTCTCCAGTTCCACAAAGATGCAATGCAACTCCTTCTTGCCTTCTTTATACTTCTCCAGCAACACCCTCAGAGCAAACATGACATCTGTGGTGCTCTTTCCTGGCATGAAACCATACTGCTGCTTACTAATCATCACCTCCCTTCTTAACCTAGCTTCCACTACTCTTTCCCATAACTTCATGCTGTGGCTCATCAATTTTAACCCCCTGTAGTTACTACAGCTGTGCACATCCCCCTTATTTTTAAAAATCGGTACCAGTACACTTCTTCTCCACTCCTCAGGCATTCTCTCATTTTCCAAGATTCCATTAAACAATCTGGTTAAAAACTCCACTGCCATCTCTCCTAAACACCTCCATGCTTCCACAAGTATGTCATCTGGACCAACAAACTTTCCATTCTTCTTCTTCCTCATAGTTGTCCTTACTTCCACCTTGCTAATCAGTTGCACTTTCTGATTCACTATCACCACAACATCTAACCTTCTCTATCTCATTCTCTTCATTCATCAGCTTCTCAAAGTACTCTTTCCATCTGCTCAACACACTCTCCTCACTTGTGAGTTTGTTTCCATCTTTATCCTTTATCACCCTAACCTGCTGCACATCTTTCCCAGCTCGGTCCCTCTGTCTAGCCAATCGGTACAGGTCCTTTTCACCCTCCTTAGTGTCCAACCCCTCATACAACTCATCATACGCCTTTCTTTATCCTTCGCCACCTCTCTTCACCTTACGCCTTATCTCCTTGTACTCTTGCCTACTTTCTGCATCTCTCTGACTATCCCACTTCTTCTTCATCAACATCTTTCTCTGTATACTCCGCTGTAATTCCCCATTCAACCACCAGGTTTCCTTTTCCTGCTTCCTCTGTCCAGATGTCACGCCAAGCACCCTTCTTGCCCTTACTCTTACTACTTCTGCTGTAGTTGCCAAACTATCTGGTAACTCTTCACTGCCACCCAGTGCCTGTCTTACCTCCTCCCTGAACTCAGACTTGCAGTCTTTCTTTTTCAACTTCCACCATTTGATCCCTGGCTCTGCCCTCTCTCCCTTCTTCTTGATCTCCAACGTCATTCTACAGACCACCATTCTATGCTGCCTAACTATACTTTCCCCTGCCACCACTTTGCAGTCTTCAATCTCCTTCAGATTGACCGTCCTGCATAGGATATAATCTACTTTTGTGCATCTTTCCCGACTCTTGTACGTCACCCTATGTTCTTCCCTCATCTTAAAATACATATTCACCACAGCTATGTCCATCCTTTTCGCAAAATCCACTATCATCTGGCCTTCTTCATTTCTCTCCTTGACACCATACCTACCCATCACCTCCTCATCCCCTCTGTTCCCTTCACCAACATGCCCACTGAAATCCACTTCAATCACCACTCTTTGTCTCTTGGGTACACTGTTCATCACTTTATCCAACTCACTCCAGAAATCTTCTTTCTCATCCATTGTACACCCAACTCATGGAGCCTACGCACTAACAACATTCATCATCACACTCTGTCTGACACTCTTTTAACCTCCAAAACACTCTTGACATACTGTTCCTTAAGAAAAACCCCTACCCCATTTCTCCTCCCATCCACACCACAATAGAACAATTTGAATCCACCCCCGATCCTCCTGGCCTTACTCCCCTTCCATTTAGTCTCTTGCACGCACAATAAATCAGCCTTCTTTCTCACCATTACATCAGCTAACTCTCTCCCCTTACCAGTCATACTGCCAACATTCAAAGTTCCTACCCTCAGTTCCATTCTCTTTACATTCCTCTTTTTCTCCTGCCTCCGGACACCACCCCACCCCCTCCTTCTTTGGCCAACAGTAGCCCAATTCCTACCAGCACGCTGTTGGCTAACAGTATTGGTGGCGGCCATTGTTAATCCGGGCCTCGACCATTGTTGTCTGCATTTTGATATGGCAAAAATTTACAGTGGGTGCCCTTCCTGACGTAACCCTTCCCATTTATCTGGACATGGGACCGTCACGAAGAAACACACTGGTTTGTGCATCCCCTGTGGCTGGGTTATAGTGGTGAAATTTGCTATACAAAAGTAATCTAAATTGAAAACTGTGAGCATTCAGTGCTGACAGATGTCTACCCCTTCTGTACATATTATGTAGCAGGTGAACACGTTTTTCTATTTTATCCTGCACAGTAAATCTTATTTTTCATTTAAATGTTAATGCACTGTAGTTTGAGTGTAGTCTGCTTATACATTTTCTCTCATTCTCATGGGTTTTCTTCTGTCATTCTGGTCTCTTCCTATAGCAAAATACATGAAATTTAAGCTTATGTTTATGATTATGCTGCTTTCCCTCAACGTATGTATCTATGTGATTGTGTGTTTGTGTCTCTATGTGACTTACACTATGAAGGTGCCTCTTCCAAGATATACAGAACCCACCCTGTGCAGCCATTTATTGGAACCAGTCCACCATGATCCTGACCAGAATAACATGATTATTCAATAGTGTGTATTTTTCTGTACAGTATTTAGTTTTTGTATTGTACCAAATTTGTGTGCGTGTGTAGGTTTTTCACTTGACTCACTTTTATTCTGTTTTAAACTAATCTACAGTAGAGAGTACTATACTATTATGTATTAATGTGTGATGCATGATTTTAATGTAAAATGTTTTGACTTTCCTAACTAAAATATTTTCCTGTTTTTACTCTTTCCCCCCTTTCTCTCTTTCTCTGTCTGTCTTCACAATTGATGTACACCAGTTGACAAAACTGTAAAAATGCCTTTATCAGTCCAATTATGTGTCATATTAGAACACAACATTAAAAAAATTAATCTTCTGTCTTGAATCCCTGAAGTCTGTTGATGACATTTTAATTAATAATCATGGAAAAATTCCAACTACAGGGTAATCCAGTCTTATGCACCTAGATAAAAAAATTGAAGTTAGACTTTATACTCTGACTGTGATAGATGAGGCAAAGGACATGGACACAGTGGCAGTTGTATAGATGGAGTCTAGTCACCTTAATTTAAGCACTGTTGATGAATCCAACATAATCTCTACTTTAATACCATCTGATCAGTCTGAAATTTAAGGCCCAGGGGATCAATACTCTAATGATGACAGCTGTAAATCTATTTTCTGGGACATAGTTCTGCTCCCTGATGCATGTTATTCTGATGCTTTGCTAGCTCATTTCAAAATACCTAGGGGCCTCATGTATAAATGGTGCAAATGGAAAAAATACTGCATACGCCCATTTCCACACTCACTTTGAGATGTATAAAAACTAAACTTGGTTTAAAGCCACGCACATTTCCACAGCAGCATCAGACCTTGCACATGCATGTTTCAGCTCTATTTTGTTAACAGGCAGCACCCAGCATAAAAGCAGTACAACTGTTTCTGTGTGGTTTCCTTTTCTTTGTTAGTTTCACATCCATGATGCAGGTTTTATCTAGTACACTAAAATTAATTGAACATCGTTTACAAATTTAATTCACTTTATTGTGATCATTCTGTAACAATATAATGGTGCATGTAATAGTCAAACTATTCCAACTACCATGGCTGCTTTAGCATTGTTAGAACGTTGCAAATGGAAGAATTAGAAGAGAGAGTGTGTTTAAAGATCATACTGAGTTCTTGTCCCATGATGATGACTGGCTTCAAAGATGATTTAGATTTCCAAGAGATATCCTCTTGGAGCTGTGTACTGTTAGAAAACTATGATGTATAGTTGATATAATTTCTATGATGAAATGCATTAAAGTATGTATATTACATTTTACAGATAAATTGTTAACTTCATTTAAATAATGCAGAATTAAACATGTGGGAGAATGGTGGCATAGTGGTGTTGACGAGCTGGTGCCATATCCAGGGATTTTTCCTGCCTCAATGCTTGCTGAGACTGGCATGACCCTGGATGGATAGAATAATTAAACAAGTTTAACAAAGATTTTTCAGTGTTCCTTAAAAGTTTTGAAGAATTTGCGTTCTAAGCTGGTTTTAAATTATTACAGACTCTTATTATGTGGCGATTGGTTACATAGAGAAAAGAAAATGAAAGGACAGGAATTTGGGGTTGGTACATTTGACAAAGACAGTACTACTCCAATAAATTGTTCAATCTGGGTTGGACATGTCCCAGCAGGCATTTTGTGCGAGGCAGGAACAATCCTTGGCCAGGGTGCCAGCTCATCACTACCGCTGTGCCACCATGACCCCACATGTTTAATAAATGCTTTACTGTAATGCATTTCATCATGAAAATTATATCAAGTGTACGTCTTAGTATTCGGAAATGTTCAGAGAGCTGTAATACCATGAATGTAATGTATTCTGTGTGGTGATCACTACGCTCCTGTCGGCGTAAGAGAAAACCCGTTTAAGAAGCATGTAGCGATTAATGATTTGGTCGGAGAACATTTAGAATATATAGCATTTAATGTGCTACTTTAGTTATGATGAGTTTTGAGAAACTCTAATAAATTAAAAATCGATTTTAAGATGAAGTTTATGACATTCTACTTTAATGACAAAATAAACTATGAGATTAAACTGGAAATGTTGAGATTAAAGTCGACATTTCAACTGGAAAATAAAGATCTATGACAGGTGAAATCTAGATCTGCTGGTCTTATCTCAAAAGCTAAGAATGAGTAGTATATTCTGGGCCCTCTCTTGGTGGATGTTTGGAGTTTAGTTAGTGCCCTCTAGTTTTACACAAGCTTTTTAGAAATGTTTTCTATTATTTTTTTAACAACATCAAGGAGGAATTCAGAAAACTTTTTGCTTGGAACAAACATTTATAAGTAGCCTTGATGGATATGTTCCATGTCTTCTTTAGCTCATTAGGCCAAGGAAAGAGTGGTTACTAAGATACAACAAATGGATACTTTGAATCAGGTACAAGTTGACAAAATTCATTTGGTAGGTTCACATGTTAAAAATAAACATAATCTGTTGCAAGCAAAAAGCCTTTCTGTAACATCATATTATACATTGGCATTCAAAGACATCAATTGACGTGAGCGATACATTGTTGCAGGTGCTGTGTGTGCTCTCTATTGTTCAGCGTTATGACAATAGTGTAGTAGTTGATGCATGCTTGAAATAAATGGCAGCAGTTGTTATGAAAATATGAACAGTGAAGTATGTATTTGAAATAAATGGTGTGTCTCACCCTGTCAAAAGGACTGCTGTTAAGTGAGTTGATAATGAAGAGTCACATTGGATGCAGATTTCAGTACTCAAAGCGCACAAATCGACAAATCTGCCTAATGCCTTCAGTAATGCATGAACAAGGCTGCACAACACCTACCTTCTGATTGCACGTTTAAAAGAATAACTAAAATAAGTTAACATCACTGTCTAATTGAAAATGCAAGCATGCATTGCCAGAATATAGCTTCATCATTGTAGCACATAGTATATCCATAGACCACAATACTTTTTTTTTTTGGAAAAGCCTGTTTAATTTTTAAAATACCTATTTGTTTTGATTTTTTATTAATATTTCTCTGTCCTGTAAATGTATTTTTTTCTTGCATAGTAATAATCATTATTACTGAAAATTTGCTTGGTTTTGTATAAGCTGCTTATTGTACAGTGCTCCATGGGTAGTTTTATGGCTAATGGATGTTTCATTCTAGAATGAGAGAATTATACATTCTGGCTGAATTTTAAAATGCTGAGAGTTGACTTCTATGAGTCATCCTTAAATCTAACTAAATGTTTTATTTTTTCTGGTTCATTTGTCAATTTTCAGGGCATTTTGTTTTATCAGTTGATACTGTTTAAACAGTGGAAGTATTATTTGTTGATTATGGTAATATTCTACATCTCTCTCTCTCTCTCTTTTTAATATGAGCCATGTGAAACACAAGACCTTTTACTTTTACTGTTTATTTTTTAAAACATAACATCAAAGGGTCTCTGGGAAGGAAGGTATTGTTTCAGCTTTGTTGCAAATCATAGCACTTTTCTGTCAATAAAAATGCATGAATCATTTAGTAGTCTCTGAGATATTTAAAATAACATTAGAATTTATGATGATTAGTCTGTAAGATCTAAATGCATTAAAACTGATAATTAGGTATAAAATACTGACAGTGATGAGGCTATATGATTTTAAGAAGGAATTTTGAATTTAGTAGTTTAGGGACACACTCAGAATGTTTCTAATCCTATTCAACTAACACTCCATACAGTGTTTAGTACTCACACCCTTACCTAAAGACGTCATATGTTCCAAAAGACGCAGACTATAGTAATCAATAACTGAACATAAAGTAATTGACAAAAGCATTACTGAACAATCACATACAACAGTAAGAAGGCAGAATATATTAAAAATCAGTAAGTAGACTTGTAGTGAATGTTATGTACTGTATATTTGCTAAATTTAGGTGCAAATAGCTGATTCAGTTTTTTTATATTGCACTGACATCACACTCTTAATTAATCAAACAGTAAAAGTTAAAACATTTTTATACACTTTTATAAAATGTTGTTTTCATGTGATATAGTGATACATCTGCTCTGCTTTGCACAAAGGACTGATTGAAGATCTCTATTTGAATTGACCTGCGGTTACTTAGTATACAAATACAGGTCTGTTAACTTCAACTCAGATGTTGACCCCTGGGCATGCAAGGGTGACCTAGCTGTAAATATTTTTGAAATTCTGCAAAACATGCTGAACTGAGATTGGCTTAAGCATTGAAAAAATGCTATAATTTAAATCAGTATAATCAGGACTACCATTCAAAAGCAGACTTGTTGTGGTGCACTTATTTGAATTCAGAATTATCAAAAGTTTGGTTGTATTGTTTTAGCCAAAAGTCTGGTAGTAGTATGTAATTTGAGGAAAATTTACTGTGTGACACTTGCAAGTGTGGCTGCTTAACTTTAATAAATTGTACAACATTTCAATGATAGGACCTTCAGGATCTAGCATTATTTCAGTACTGAATTTCAGGCTTTTCAAAATATATGATTTTTAGATTTTGATTATTTTATTTGCTTATGTTTTGCACTTAAAGACTCATGTTTTTGCAATGTTGTCAGAGATGATCTATGTGGTTGTGCCTTTTTCTATGATACCTGAGATGTTGTTGGGGATACGGATGCTTGAGTGAAGAGTAATGGTGGCCACATCAGCATCCCTCAGGTAGCTATCATCTGAGCTTTGGTTATAAATAAAGGGCTTCCTGTTCATACTTTTCTTCACAGAAACATATGAAATAGTGATTTTTAATTGATTTACATTTTGTTTTGCTCCATTGCTTTTGACAGCTTTGCTGGCTGCTAGTCAAAAATGGCAAAAATCAAAACATACAAACAGAAAAAATAAATCTTAGATGTGTTTGCCTGTAAGATTAGTAAAGCCTTGATGTTTCAAACTTTAACAGCAGTCTATCTATGAGACATACTGTAGATAGATAGATAGATAGATAGATAGATAGATAGATAGATAGATAGATAGATAGATAGATAGATAGATAGATAGATAGATAGATAGATAGATAGATAGATAGATAGATAGATAGATAGATAGATAGATAGATAGATAGATACTTTATTAATCCCAAGGGGAAATTCACATACTCCAGCAGCACCTTACTGATACAAAAAACAATATTAAATTAAAGATTGATAATAATGCAGGTAAAAAACAGACAATACCTTTGTATAATGTTAATGTTTACCAACCCCCCCCCCCCCCCAGGTGGAATTGAAGAGTCGCATAGTTTGGGGGAGGAATGATCTTCTCAGTCTGTCAGTGGAGCAGGACAGTGACAGCAGTCTGTCGCTGAAGCTGCTCCTCTGTCTGGAGATGACACTGTTTAGTGGATGCAGTGGATTTTCCATAATTAATAGGAGCCTTTTGAGCACCCATCGCTCTGCCACGGATGTCAAACTGTCCAGCTCTGTGCCTACAATAGAGCCTGCTTTCCTCACCAGTCTGTCCAGGCGTGAGGCGTCCCTCTTCTTAATGTTGCCTCCCCAGCACACCACTGTGTAGAAGAGGGCACTCGCCACAACAGTCTGATAGAACATCTGCAGCATCTTATTGCAGATGTTGAAGGATGCCAGTCTTCTAAGGAAGTATAGCCGGCTCTGTCCTCTCTTGCACAGAGAATCAGTATTGGCAGTCCAGTCCAATTTATCATCCAGCTGCACTCCCAGGTATTTGTATATCTGTACCCTCTGCACACAGAGCGTGTGGTTGTAGGTAGGAACCTCACTCTTGGTTTGTAGTGAGGCTGAAGCAGAACCAGGTTATGATCTGCTTTCCCAAGCGCAGGCAGCGGGGTGGCGCTGTATGCATCTTTAACGTTTGCATACAGTAAATCAATAGTCTTATTTCCCCAGGTGTTACATTCCACATACTGGGAGAAGGCAGGTAAATGTTTTGTCCAGCATCACATGGTCACAGGGTATGTTTCCAAGATCCAGCATATCAGGAAATACTATCATTTGTACTGTATACTGTTTTTGTCATTTGTAACTACTAATTTTTGGAAATCTTTGATATTTCATTTATGTATGTTCTTAGCTGAGTGTTATATAATTGAGACATTACTCAGGTCATTCTGTGAGCCACGACATTGGTATGAAACCTGTGTTATGGCTATGCTTACAGTACATATGTGTGCATTTCCATGTGACATCATAAGGCCATTTAACCATGTCAACTTTGTTTTGAAAGGAAAGGATTCTTTTGCATTCAGTTAAAGACAATAATTAATAAAATTTTTTGGACATAGGGATTCTGACCTTGTTAACATTAGGATTTTGGTGTGTCACTTTGCTATGTTGGTATATACCTGTTTAAATGTATGTGTATTCTTTGTTTTATTGTTGTTTTATCAAATATTTTTTATATCTTTACTTAAATTATGTTTGTAATTATGTATCTTTAAATGTGCCTCCATTCCATGTATGTTGTGAGTGGAGCCCAAGGACCATGGCTAGTTACAGCAGGAGAAGAGGAAGCAGAGGTTGCAGATCATTTATTTTGTATTTGGTGTTGTGTGAGTATTGGTATTTCTTTGATACTCTGATGATGTGATTTTTTTGCTCTGTTTTCAGCATTGGATTGTGTATTGGGACCTGTTTGATATGTATCTATTGTACTGATTAATAAACTATATAATACACACAGTTCTTTAAAAAATGTATAAATGTCTCTATTTCATAACCTAGAAGATCAGGACATGGTAAAAATCATGATAGAGTTAACATTTACCACCTCATATTGCTCTAAAATTTACATCAAAACAAAAGGCACTGTGTCTGACAGTGATCCTCTGATACTGGTCTCTGCAGAATAGTAACCAGACCTTGAGGGTGGAGAGGAGAATGATGAACACATCAGTAGTGCAGATGTACTTGTGTTATCAATCAAGATGAACAGCAAAATTGAGATTAGCCATGACACATGTAGCATTAATGTCCACATTACCAAAAAAAAAAAAAAAAAAGCAAAAAATAACAAAATTAAGGAGAATATCAAAATATGGAAAGGCAAGAACAGAACATTCAGATTTTTCCAGGAAACAGTAAGCAAAAGGCAATATCCAAAAGAAAGCTAAGTAGTCAAATTTGCATATTAATCTTCTTTCGCAGTGGCTGAAGGAGAGCAAAGCTAGAGCACTATATATGGATTGAAATGAAAAACAGAGGCAAACATAAAGGTTTGGGGAATCACAAAAAAAAAACAACACAAATTATAAACATGTTTTGACGTAAAGACTTCTTTATAGACATGAGTCTTGAATTGACAGACACTTAGCTTCCAATCTTCAATGTCTGTTTAATGTAATTTATTCACCAACAAAGTACAGCACCCTGGAGATATTATTATCGTTGGATGCTGAAAAGCATTTGATATGGTTGAATGGAACTACTGTACATTTTCACTATATTGGAGAAATTTGGGTTTCGCCCGAACATTTGTACATGGATCAAACTACTGTATACCAGTCCAGATGCTTCAGTTTGTATTAACAACATTATTTCAGACTACTTTAAACTAGAACGTGGTACTAGACAAGGATGCGCCTTGTCACCATTGCTTTTTGTAATCGCCATTGAGCCACCGGCAGTTCACTATAGAAATGCTTATGAGATAATGGAGATTATAAGAGAAGGACTGTAGTCACTTGTGGGACCTTCCAGTAAGCAAATAGAACAAGGGTGGTCCCAGTTCCTCCCATTCTTGCTAACCACCTTGTGCGTCATCTGTTTCAGCACTCTACTAAACCATCAGTTTGAGGATGATATGCTGAGGTCTTCAAGTGCTTAATTGAGTAACTTTGCAACCTCCTTGAACATCTCCGAGGTGAAGGAAATTCCTTCCTTAGGGATACCAACACACACAAAGACTCCTACCAGTTTCTGTGCAATGCACTTTGAATTGGCAACTCTCAAGGGGATAGCCTCTGGATATTGTGTAGTGTAATCTACTAGCACTAATATATATTTATAACCATGGCCTGAGGGCACGAGAGGCTATGTCAACCACAATGCACTCAAAGAGAATATCAATAAGCAGCACCAGAATCAGAGTAGCACAGTCCTTACAAGGAATCTGACGGTTCTCAGGAGGAAGTTGCAAACCATGACCTCAACAATTTTCTTAGCGTTGTTTTCCCCCGGCTCCATAGTTTGAATGCCTGGGAGTGAGTTGGCTGCTCTGGGTCATATTTCCAGTCCCTACAAGCCCTTACCTGCTGATCCAAACTTACTCTCAACCTCAGCAGCACCTTGGCTTTGAGTTGGTCATAGTCTGCAGCTACTTGCTCTTTGAAGTCATAATAAACCAACTGAGCAGGACCTCTCAGGAATGGCGCCAGTATGCGTACCCATTCTTCTTGCTCCCAGTGATGACAGGTAGTGGTACGCTTAAATATAAAGAAATGTCTCAACACCATCATCAGGCTGTAAAGTCAATAATACCTGGGATGGTCCAATCAGCCATTCCTGCTGCATGGCCCCATGAGCCATGTCACACACATCTGCCTTGGCAAGCTGAGTCTGTTGCTTTCCCACCTGGATTCTGAGTACCTGTAAGGGCGGAGTGGTGGCTCTGAGGCTAGAGATCTGCACTGGCAATCGGAAGGTTGCCGGTTCGAATCCCGTCAATGCCATTAGGGACTCTGCTCTGTTGGGCCCTTAAGCAAGGCCCTTAACCTGCAATTGCTGAGCGCTTTGAGTAGTGAGAAAAGCGCTGTATAAATGCAAAAAATTATTAAAAAAAATAATTAATTATTATTAAGTCTGCCGCCATGGCCTATATAACAGTTGCGACATCTTGGGATTTACTCATTTTACAAATCTTTGTAATCCTGTCGACTACACCACTGTAATGAAAAACAGAGACAAGCATACAGGTTTGGGGCACCTGCAGGCAAACCCTGCATAATTAAAAAAAGTGAGTTATAAAGTGTTGAAAAAGAAAAAAAAAACATCTTTATAGATGCGAGTCTAAACCTGACTGTTCAAGATGGCAACACTTCCGGTTAAGTACAGACCAGGCAGGAAGAGGCAGGTCCAGGGGGATGTACACCAGAAGTCAGAGGTGGTCGAGTTGTCAGTCATCCATTCTGTAGAGGGAGAAAGAGAAGCAGCGTTTCTAAACAGTGCCATCTTACAGACTGGCAAGGAATTACCACCACTAAAGCTTTTGAGCTGTCTCCAAGGTGCATGTGTGTGTCAGAATACAATACGATTTTTAAAATTAAAAAAAAAAGTTCAAGTGGCAAAAAATGCAATGCTTACCACAAATAAAATACATACATTTAAAAAGGCTGATTATGTTGTTATGGTATTGAAAATCCTGCTTGGACAAAAGTAAAACAAAATTCCAAGATTTTTTTGGTTAGTTGGCTGCACATCCAATGTCTAAGCACTCTTTAATACACCAGACAGTGGTGGTTTAGGCAAGACTCAGTGATACATGGAGTAAATATCTTGATGTGTTGTGCTTCAGTTCTTTAGGAACTGCTTAGGCCTTTTCTTCTTCCTCCAGAATATTTAAAGTTGTACTGTATAGTCTTCTCTTTCATGTTACCTTAGAATTAACTGCAGTACTGATTCTCTGCTTATGAACTGCACACACTTTTGTCAAATACACAAAATATATGTATTTATGATTTTGCAAGTCCCATTGGGTAAAGGTGTAAGTGTAACTAATATTTAATTTACCTTTTTAATTGCTTCTAATTATTGCCAGAAAGAGTGTTCAGATTTAAATTCCTAAAATCATTTCATAATTACCTTTAAATGGATCATTGCTTTCTTCATCTATTTATATTTAATTCTCCATTTTACCTTCAAATCGAACCCTACCCACATTATATAATAAATTTAGTTTATTTTTGCTCGGTTTCAGGATTATGAAAGTGTTTTTGTATATAGTATATATGGTTAATGCCTTTATCCCAAGAAAGGTAGAAGATGGGTATTGTATACAGCAGGGGTTGCCAACTTCGGTCCTAGAGGACCACCGTGGCTGCAGGTTTTCATTCTAACCCTTTTCTTAATGAGTGACCAGTTTTTGCTTCTTTTGAACTAATTTTATTTGATTTTTTCTTGAAGAATCAGGCCCCTTAATTATTTCTTTTCCTTAATTAGCAGCCAAACAATAATGAGATACAAAATGCGGCAAAACAACTGGTGTCCATCATGCAATATCTGAAAATAAAGAAAGGTGAAGGTCTCAGTAATGTTGATCTGCTTGGGTCCACAAAACATTTTAACAGTGCTCTTAGAAAAGAGAAAATCAACAGTTTCGGAAATATTTGCTAATGCACCACGAGAGAAGCAACAAGCCACAGAATTAAAGAACACGTTTAATTAATGACAAGAATTGGCACCTAATTAAGCAACTGGTTGGTGTGAAATTGGTTGGAGTTTGAGGCCCTGACTTAGGTGGTCTTCTATTGGCTCCCTCACTTTACATTTAATTTCTCTTTGGGTGCCATTAAAGGAAAGAAATGAAGCAATTCAGAGGAACGATGAAGAAATTCAGGGGAACAAATCTTAAAAGAGAAGTGAATTAAAATGAATTCACAACAAGTTCATTAGCAGCACAAACAGGGCACTCATTAAAAAATGGTCAGAAGGAAAACCTGCAGCCATGGTGGTCCTCCAGTTGGTGACCCCTGGTATGCAGTATGTGAAGATGTTTGTTATGAAGATATATTACATCTTTTGCCCAACTAGTCTAAGTTCATTTTTTCATACTATCCTCCAAAACTGCATGCAGATCCTGTACTGTCCACAGAAAAAAAAAAACCAACCAGGTGCATTATTGGGCTAAAGAACTTGTCCTACTATGACAAGTTCAGTGAATTAATTGAAATGAGAAAGCCATATGAAGGCTTAATCCATGTCTTTACAAACTCAAAGCTATTAATGAAAATTATTTTTCCAGTTAAATAATGAATCACAAACTTGAAAGAAACCAAAGACAATTAAGGGAGAATGCACTCAAGGCGGAAATCTAGAGGTAGATCTTCTTTCATTATATTGCAGAGAAATATTAGGAGAGTTTATCCGTTGAATAATCAAAATAAAATGGAGCTCCCCCACCTTGCACCCTCCACAATGCTGGAAAAAATACTGCTCAATTTCTAGGAAACAAACACTATTTCCGCAATATATAAAATCTTATTAGAGTCCCTACCTTTCAAAGATCCAAGAGGACATTGCGAAGATCTCTTAATCAATATATCAGAAAAGGAGTGGAAGGCAGCAAAGCAGAGAATTCACTCGAGTTCTATATGCGCAAAGCATAGAATTATTCAACTAAAAATTATATATCGAGCCCATCTGTCTCGCTTAAAACTGTCCAAAATGTTTCCAGGGCAGGATCTAACCTGCGAACGCTGCAACCAAGCTCCTGCCTCACTGGGTCACATGTTTTGGGCCTGCACCAAACTAACATCATTTTGGACAAAAATTTTTAAGTGCCTCTCAGACAGCCTTGGTATCACAGTCCCTCCTAACCCATTAACAGCAAGGTTCAGTGTTCTTCCAGACGTACTTGAATTGGAGAAGGACAAGGAAACGGTAATTGCATTCACTACACTTTTGGCATGCAGACTTATTTTGTTAAATTGGAAGAATCCTAATTCTCCTCTTATAAGTCAGTGGGAAACCGATGTTTTATATTATTTGAAATTGGAAAAAATCAAATTTTCAGTTAGAGGATCTGTACAAAATTTTTTCAAAACATGGCAGGATTTAATCAATATTATTTTAGAATAAGAGAAATAACTATTACCGCATTTAACTCCCTTCTCCATCTCTTATTTACATAGATATTTACTTCTCCCTTTCTTTTGTTTAATGTTGCCTTATTAAAAAGCCTTAAGCAATTTTCCTTTAGCTAAGCTCTCCTTCTCAGGGGTGGGGTTTGATTAGTCTTCAAATTTGTTGGGTTATAAATTGATCTGTTTGTATGGAATGATTACAATGAAATTTAATAAAATAAAAATATAAATAAAACAAAACCTCCTATAATGAAAAACAATTTTGGACGGCGTTTTCCCTTGCCCGGACGCGGGTCACCGGGGCCCCACTCTGGAGCCAGGCCTGGAGGTGGGGCTCGATGGCGAGCATCTGGTGGCCGGGCCTGCACCCATGGGGCTCGGCCGGGCACAGCCCGAAGAGGCAACGTGGGTCCCCCTTCCCATGGGCTCACCACCTATGGGAGGGGCCAAGGAGGTCGGGTGCAGTGTGAGTTGGGTGGTGGCCGAAAGCGGGGACCTTGGCGGTCTGATCCTCGGCTACAGAAGCTGGCTCTTGGGACGTGGAATGTCACCTCTCTGAAGTGGAAGGAGCCTGAGCTTGTGCACGAAGTTGAGAGGTTCCGGCTAGATATAGTCGGACTCACCTCGACGCACAGCTTGGACTCTGGAACCAATCTCCTTGAGAGGTGCTGGACTCTGTACCACTCTGGAGTTGCCCCCGGTGAGAGGCGCCGAGCGGGTGTGGGTATACTTATTGCCCCCCGACTTGGAGCCTGTACATTGGGGTTTACCTCGGTGGACGAGAGGGTAGCCTCCCTTCGCCTTCGGGTGGGGTGACGGGTCCTAACTGTTGTTTGTGCGTATGCACTGAACAGCAGTTCAGAGTACCCACCCTTTTTGGAGTCCCTGGAGGGGGTGCTAGAGGGCATACCTTCTGGGGACTCCCTCGTTCTGCTGGGAGACTTCAATGCTCACGTGGGCAATGACAGTGAGACCTGGAAGGGCGTGATTGGGAGGAATGGCCCCCCCGATCTGAACCCGAGCGGTGTTTTGTTATTGGACTTCTGTGCTTGTCACGGATTGTCCATAACGAACACCATGTTCAAGCATAGGGGTGTTCATATGTGCACTTGACACCAGGACACCCTAGGCCTCAGTTCGATGATCGACTTTGTGGTCGTGTCGTCGGACTTGCGGCCACATGTCTTGGACACTCGGGTGAAGAGAGGGGCGGAGCTGTCAACTGATCACCACCTGGTGGTGAGTTGGCTTCGATGGTGGGGGAGGATGCCGGTCAGGCCTGGTAGGCCCAAACGTGTTGTGAGGGTCTGCTGGGAACGTCTGGCAGAGCCCCCTGTCAGAAGAAGCTTCAACTGCCACCTCCGGCAGAACTTCGACCACATCCCGAGGGAGGTGGGGGACACTGAGTCCGAATGGGCCATGTTCTGTGCCTCTATTGTTGAGGCAGCTGACCGGAGCTGTGGCCGTAAGGTGGTCGGTGCCTGTCGTGGAGGCAATCCCCGAACCCGTTGGTGGACACCGGCGGTGAAGGATGCCATCGAGCTGAAGAAGGAGTCCTACCGGTCCCTTTTGTCCTGTGGGACCCTGGAGGCAGCTGATAGGTACCGGCAGGCCAAGCGGAATGCGGCTTTGGTGGTTGCTGAGGCAAAAACTCGGGCATGGGAGGAGTTTGGGGAGGCCATGGAGAACGATTTTCGGACGGCTTCGAGGAGATTCTGGTCCACCATCCGGCGTCTCAGGAAGGGGAAGCAGTGCAGTGTCAACACTGTATATGGTGGGGATGGTGCGCTGCTGACCTCGACTCGGGACATTGTGGGTCGGTGGGGGGAGTACTTCGAAGACCTCCTCAATCCCATTAACATGCCTTCCAATGAGGAAGCAGAGCCTGGGGACTCAGAGGTGGGCTCCCCCATCTCTGGGACTGAGGTCACCGAGGTGGTCAAAAAACTCCTTGGTGGCAGGGCCCCGGGGGTGGATGAGATACGCCTGGAGTTCCTCAAGGCTCTGGATGTTGTAGGACTGTCTTGGTTGACACGCCTCTGCAACATCGCATGGACATCAGGGACAGTGCCTCTGGATTGGCAGACCTGGGTGGTAGTCCCCCTCTTTAAGAAGGGGGATCAGAGGGTGTGTTCCAACTACAGAGGGATCACACTCCTCAGCCTCCCTGGAAAAGTCTATTCAGGGGTCCTGGAGAGGAGGGTCCGTCGGATGGTCGAGCCTCGGATTCAGGAGGAACAGTGTGGTTTTCGTCCAGGTCGCGGAACAGTGGACCAGCTCTATACCCTTAGCAGGGTCCTGGAGGGTGCATGGGAGTTTGCCCAACCAGTCTACATGTGTTTTGTGGACTTGGAAAAGGCATTCATCCGTGTCCCTCGGGGAATCCTGTGGGGGGTACTCCGAGAGTATGGGGTACCGGCCCCCCTGATAAGGGCTGTTTGGTCCCTGTACGATCGGTGCCAGAGCTTGGTCCGCATTGCCGGCAGTAAGTCGAACACGTTTCCAGTGAGAGTTGACTCAGCCAGGGCTGCCCTTTGTCACCGATTCTGTTCATAACTTTTATGGACAGAATTTCTAGGCGCAGCCAGGGTGTTGAGGGGGTCCGGTTTGGTGGGCTCAGGATTGGGTCACTGCTTTTTGCAGATGATGTTGTCCTGTTTGCTTCATCAGGCCGTGATCTTCAGCTCTCTCTGGATCGGTTCGCAGCCGAGTGTGAAGCGGCTGGGATGAGAATCAGCACCTCCAAATCTGAGACCATGGTCCTCAGCCAGAAAAGGGTGGAGTGCCCTCTCAGGGTTGGTAGCGAGATCATGCCCCAAGTGGAGGAGTTCAAGTATCTCAGGGTCTTGTTAACGAGTGAGGGAAGAATGGAGCGTGAGATCGACAGGCGGATCGGTGCGGCATCCGCAGTAATGCGGGAGCTGCATCGGTCTGTCGTGGTGAAAAATGAGCTGAGCCGCAAGGCGAAGCTCTCAATTTACCAGTCGATCTATGTTCCTACCCTCACCTATGGTCATGAGCTATGGGTAGTGACCGAAAGAACGAGATCGCGAATACAAGCAGCTGAAATGAGTTTCCTCCGCAGGGTATCTGGGCTTTCCCTTAAAGATAGGGTGAGAAGCTCAGTCATCCGGGAGGGGCTCAGAGTAGAGCCGCTGCTCCTCCGCATCGAGAGGAGTCAGATGAGGTGGCTCGGGCATCTGATCAGAATGCCTCCTGGACGCCTCCCTGGTGAGGTGTTCCGGGCACGTCTAACCGGGAGGAGGCCCCGGGGAAGACCCAGGACACGTTGGAGGGACTATGTCTCGCGACTGGCCTGGGAACGCCTTGGGATTCTCCCGGAAGAGCTAGAAGAAGTGGCCGGGGAGAGGGAAGTCTGGGCATCTCTGCTCAAGCTGCTGCCCCCGCTACCCGACCTCGGATAAGCGGGAGACAATGGATGGATGGAAAATAAAATGGAGCTGTAATGTCACTTGCATTTATGGTTTTTATAGAAACTAGCTGTGCTACCTGTTTATGATGGGTTGAAGTCCAAGCAATCAACCTCTGTTATATGCCATTTGGCAAGGGATTCGTAAAAAGCAGTGTAACTGTTTGTGATGAACCAACTATTGCAAAGACAAATGCAGTACATTTCATTACTAAAAATGTGTGTGATGTGCCACCTTTTGCAACGACAGAGACACAGCAACAGGACATACACACAAAGAGACACACAGACATATACCATTTTATTAAGGTAGCCAGATCATCTCCCACAGAATCATGGAATACACCTGACAGTGGTAAAATGAGTTTACAGGATGGTTCAACAATGTAGGAAGTAGGTATTATTTAATTTTGCCACTTTCGTGATTTAAAATCAAACAGCAAAAGCTCTCCTACTAAGTTTGAATTATAACTTTTTTCAGTTATAAATAATGATTCATGATTTCTTTGTTAAAAGAAAGTTGCACAATGGTATAGCTTCCTGGGATATAATCTGGCTCACTATGACCATTTACTGGGATCAGGAAAGGGAGTATCGAATTAATGACTAATGAGACTTACTATATATTGTATCAGTTTATTGTTTCTAATACAGTTCACTCAGTTTGTACCCTAATGTTTCCTTTCTTCATAAAATACTTTTATTTGCTTTATTTCTATTGCTTGCTTTAATTAGTAGTGCAAAATATATTCTGGTAATTGACATATTGACTTTTTGAAAGAGCTAGAAAATAGATAGATAGATAGATAGATAGATAGATAGATAGATAGATAGATAGATAGATAGATAGATAGATAGATAGATAGATAGATAGATAGATACTTTATTAATCCCAAATACTGTTATTTTCTAATTTATATTTTACCATTCAAAAGAATTCCCAAATGTGATCTATTTGTCTCAGAAGAGCTAAGGCCCAATATACATACAATTCATTTTGGGTACATGTAATGAAGCATTCAGTTGCATAATCAGTTTTTTTTTATGTAGCACTTATATGCAAAATTTAAAAATTCCATGGAAATGGAATACAACCATGCATTGCTTTAATAATAAGAACTGGACACGAAACCCATTCTAAAAAATAATTATTCAGTTTTAAAGAAATTCATTTTTTTGAAGAGTGACATTCTGTCATGTTAAATGTTTTTAAAAAGTCTATTACACACAAGTGTTTTTTTTATAAATATTCAGCATCATTCCCCTTTGTTTTTTTAAGAGAGTCTGAAAGAAGGTGAAATAGCTTTCCTTGTTGTTAATTTCATGAAATGTGAAGTAAAAACAAAAATCCTTATAGGAATAGTAAATGTTATTTATTTATACCCTTATCAGTTTAATTTAGTCTGACATGCATTTTCAAGTGTTGTCAGAGTCAGTATATTTCAGTAAAAGTCAATAGGCATTAGGAAGGTTCATAGGAAAGTAATCCCACGAAGCAAGAAAGATCTAAACTGAAAAGGTTTTAAAATTGGAACTATAAGTGAAACTGTGTTTTGCAATTAGCTAATTCAGAGGTTCTTAAACTTTTTTAAACCAAGGACCCAAATTAGAAAATTGATGCTGCATTGGGGCACAAGAAGAGGATTATTATCATAATGAAAGCAGAGTTGAAAGAGACAAATAACAATGGCCGTAAGATAAAAAAGGAAATGTTTTTGATTCCTTTCAAACATATTTTCACATGAATATTACTAAATAAGAGAAAAAAGTGGAAAAAAACATTTTATTAAAATAATACTCCATTTCCAAACCTGCAGGAGCCTGTCAGGCATAAGGCAGGAACAACACCAGTACAGGATACCAACTTATCACAGGGTGAACACAGAGACACACTTCCAAGGGCCAATTTAGCATCAGAAGTCCAACTAACCTGCACATGGAAGGAAACTGGAGCACCTGGAAGAAACCAATGCACACAACATACAAACTTCACATAGAAAGCATTTGGAGCTTGAACCTAAAACAGTTATTGTGCTTCAAAACAGGAATAGATTCCTATGGTACAGTACCAGTCAAACGTTTGGGGTCACTGTGAAGGTGCGGGTCAGCTCCTGGCTCCCTCTTCATTTTTTTTGAACCTGACACTGTTGATAACATAACTAGATGAGTATGGCTGATGAGGACAAAACACATATGAAGCAAAGGGGTGGTATAAAAGTGATTAGTGCTTTTATTAAAAAAAAGTGTTCAAAAAGTGCAGTGCTTAGAAAATAGTTCAATAAATAAATAATCCATAAAATCAAAGGTGAGGTGGAGGTTAAAATGACCGAATAAATAAATCAGGTCAGGTTAAAATTAGCTTGCAGGAAACTGTCTTTACTAAAAAGCCCGGTGCCTTTTTTCTCTCTGGCATCTCCTCTGTTTATCCCATACAAGTCTTGCAGCAGAGGAGTCAACCTGCTGACACATGTAGCTGAGCTTTTGCAGGTCCAGGTCCCTGTTGTCCCATGGCTACAGCCTGGCTCCCTCTCCGGACTTATGCTTGGGACTCAACAACCATGGCGCTCACGTTGGAGCTCTCCTCCCATGCCTTCTCGACCCCCACTGCCTTCCCAGTTTTCCATGGCAAGTTGCTCCTTTTAGTGCACATTACTCTGGCTCCCCCGAGTTGCTCAGCCTGAGCAATCACTCCTTCAGCCCCCCCGGGCGTCAGCCTCTCGCACCACTCAAGGGGTTCTCCTTCTCAGCTGCCTGCCTTTTCTCCCTCAAGCCTGCACCCTTCTGATCCCTCCTTCCACCTCCTGTCCTCTCTTTCTTTCTCCCTTTAACCTCAGTCTTTTTTTTTTCTCGATTCTCCCCTCTCACACTCGCGCTTCCCTTTTCAATTGGGGACGTGGCACATTTGGGCAATCAGTAGCTCCTGACGTTAATTAGGGTCATGAACAATCCTACACCTGTGCACTAAGTGCAGGACCTTCCGCTCCCGTATCGCTCACCATGCTACCACGCCCCCCCCACACGAAGACACAAATGTAGCGATTATTTATTAAAAATGCCAAACAGCTGTGGACCTCACTTTACCACAGACACCCAGAAATTTTCATGATTTTGACAGAAATTGATACCATTAAATTGATTTAAACATATAGCCACATAATGAGTGTTTATAATGGCTATTACTGCTTGAAAGGAGTGATTTTTAATTTATTATTCATACAAAGGTGTCTGCTACTGTCTTGAGAGAAGAAGGCAAAACACTTCTAAGTAGGATAGAAAAAGAAGGGCAGACAGCATCAGTGGGTAAGGACATCAGAGTCTGTAGTTTGAGAAATAAATGTCTTACTGGTCCTCAGTTGACTTCTTTTCCCTATGGCATAACAAAAATAATGATAACAAATATTAACAACACAAATACAGTAACTGTACTCCAAAACTTATTAAAAAAATCAGGATAACACCTGAAGTGTGTCTGATGTAGAATTGTAAAGAGTGTATATAAAACAGTGAAAAACTTTTCCAAATAACTGGTAAAGTTGTCTTTGAGTCAGAAAACCTTTGTGCCACCTGAGAAGTATATGGCAACTTTCAAAGACACTATCACCCAACAAAATGCCGGGTTTAAAATTATGATTTTTTGATTTTCAGCAACCTCCTTTTACAATGCACTCAGTCCCTAAAACCACAAGATCACTTTCATACACATCTTCCTCTTCTTCCACTCCTCTAGGTGGTGTGAATAGGCACTACAGGGATTTGAAGTTCAGAAGTGGGTGCTTTCTGAATTATATTTAATATGGCTATTGGAACAAGTGTTAGATGGTTCCCTTCAATATTGTCAAGGGACTGTTTTGCACTGTGTTTAGTTGCGTTACTATTTTGGACCCTGCCAACAGGCGGCCAGGAAATCATGCTGACTACACCAATTTAGTCACAAAGGTGTGCCACTGATCCCCATACTTCAGACACAATATTACTCAAAACTCTGGGTTTAAATAATGGATTTTTTCTTTCTCCAACCTCCTTTTACAGTGCACACAGCCACAAATACCTCAGTATCAAATTAATAATTGTCTTCCTCTCCTTCCACTCTTCCAGGTGAGTTTCAAGTAAGACCTGGTAATACCTCCGGTGTTATTGCATGAGTCACATGGAAAACAGTGTTTTCCTCCTCCAGCAGCACCTTCTGGCAGCACCCAAGGACCTCAACAGGGCTACACTTCCACACTCCAATTGCCATGCAACCCTGCAGGTATACTGATTGGGGTTACCCTAGATGAACACTGCCACTTTCTGCTTGGGGTATGAACTGTTCCCAGTACCCACATCCACCCAGTTCTTTATACCTCAATCCCATTGGGGTCTGGTTGTGTCCCCACATCTGTAGTAATCCATTATGGCCACCCAGCCAGGATTCCCATCTGTTCTCCATGGTACTTGCTATGTATGCATATGTAAGAGAGAGAGAGAGAGCAGCACAATGTTCCACATTTCCAAAAGTTGACTAATCTAAATTGTCCTCATGTGCCTTTGCATACATGTGTTTGTGTGAGGCGGGGGACCTTACCATGGTCTGACACTTTTTTCTGGCCTGCTCCACGCAGCCGAAATAGACTCAAGCTTCACATCATGCATTTTGAGGATTTGCGAATGTTAGGTAAAAAGGCATGCATTCAGCTCTTAATTTAAATTTATTTAAATTAGGGATATTAAAGATTAACTGTTATTCAATTAATTTACACTAAGAGTTTATACTGATCAATCATGATGATTGTAAAATTATAAGATTAAGTTAAATTTATACTGAGAAGTTTAATTGCCTTACAGCATTGGAGTGCCAGATCCAATCTCTCTTTGAGACATGTTTTTTGTTCATATGGACACATGAAGGTACAGAGGTGTAGCCGACCTTTCAGATGGGATGGGGCTTTTTTCCAAAAAACTGGACTTCTTAATTAGCTTACTGTTTTGTTCATTTTCAATATATGTTATATAACTTCCTAGCCTAAATGTTTCTTGTGAAAAGGTTCAAATAAATGTAGATACAACCTAGACCTATTGAAGCACTGACACTTATTTTGTGTTATATTCAGTGCATAGCTTTGTCTCTCATTCTGATTCTTAAAACAGTATGAAATTAGTTTTAATTTCAAAGCAAAGTGCAGCCAATTTTTTTATAACTGAACTAACTAAATAAATAAATAATCCTGTGAAATAACTGTAAAATCAAAAACAATCTTTCTCTATATAAAATCCAACGTCTGTCAGTCTGTCTGTCTGTCTGCTTTTCACAAGAGAACTACTTAATGAATTTAGATCAGGTTTTTTTCTATAATTTGCTTGAACATTCCATTTGATTTTGCGATTTTTCTCTCACTGCGCTATGTATAATTGTTCACTTGCAGGAGCGAAATCTTTATGCTAATCTGAGACAGAGGCTGCGGACTTAGGAGAGGGGAAGCATTACTTCAGGAGTGGGGAGCCGGGCAGGGCCCTCCTCACTGTACTGTTCCACTACTACGTGGGCAGAGCCATGAGGGATGGTTAGTATTTGATAATATTAAAACATTATACTGTAATACTTTTTGATGAATACAAAAATTCCATCAATAATAAAAAAGTGTCTATCTATGCAGAGAAGCAGCTGTAGCAACATCGAAAAACCTAAACAGAATAAAGTTTTTAACAGTAAGTGGCATTTTTAAGCTTTTGTTTTTCCATGTGTTTCAGAATTACTTCATAGTTGGCCAGTAATCTCAATAAAGACAACTTTTGAGCCAGGAGGAACTTCAAATGTCCCTGACTTATTTTTCAGATAAATCAGTGTCTGAAAATATGATTTAGTGTCAAGTTCACAGTTTACCTTAATCACAATCCTGTCAAATGTTTGCTATTCAATATTTAAAAATACAAATGTAACAGCATTGTTGCAGTATGGCTATTAGTTCAAATGATCACTACTAAACCATATTTTCTTGATTATTCAGCTTTGTCAGCACCTTGCAATCCAAGTGAGTTTCCTATAGTTTAACTACTCAACTCTACTCTTATGACGTGCAGTTTAAGGCCAATATGGAATAATTAATCATATGCAAAAATGCAGCAATATATATATATATATATATATATATATATATATATATACTTTTGAAAAACTGCAAAATTATATATAAAAGATTTATTCAATTGAGAAAAAATGGATGAGTAATAGATAGATAGATAGATAGATAGATAGATAGATAGATAGATAGATAGATAGATAGATAGATAGATAGATAGATAGATAGATACTTTATTTATCCCCAAGGAGGAATTACATAAATAAATAAATAAATACATACATACATACATACATACATACATACATACATACATATATACATACATACATACATACATACATACATACATACATACATACATACATACATACATACATACATAAATAAATAAATATACATTTTACATTTTGATGACATTCACAACAAGCCTACGACTATTAAGCTTATAAGTACTTTGCTTATATTTTCCTTTTGCTTGTTTTCTGCAGTGGCTTCTTATGCCATTGCCTGATGAAAGTATTTGGCAGCCACCTTAAATGTTGGGAGGAATGTAGAGACTCCAAATGTTGAGGAGATTTGATACAACAAACCTTCTAAAATAATGATGTGGCTGGGGATGTGAGGATGTGGCTGGGTGAACTTCTGGCCTTAAAACTTTTACATGATTATTTTCTACAGCGTGCTGCGGGCTGGATGGGTTGCTTTCTTCTCTTCCTTGGCCACATAATCATAGCATCAGGCTCTGACTTTTACCCTTGGAACTAGTAATTTTAATTTATTTCTCCATTTGTTTTGTCTATTTATTTGTGTATCTTATATCTTTGTAAATGTAATCCCTTCATTTATTTCTTTGTAGCACTTTGAACTACATATTTTATATGAAAATGTCCTATAAATAAATGTTTTTGACTGTAATGGAGCCTGTTAGCTCTAATCACCATGTATGCTGGTCTACTATAAGAATAGTGCTAAAGTATTGTTCACATTGTATTTTCTTTCAGTGCATGTATTGGTGATACTCTAGGTACTGCAAAAATGCATCTATTACACATTTACTTCTAGGTAACAAGATCTTAACAAAGGCTTATTTTGGTCTTCATAGCACTTATAAAAACATCAGTAGATTGGTTATTGATCTCTGTGCAGCGTGGCATACTTACATGATGGTAAAATCCATCCATCCTCTTCCGCTTATCCGAGATCGAGTCGAGGGGGCAGCAGCTTGAGCAGAGATGCCCAGACTTCCCTCTCCCTGGCGTTAGTCCCTCCAGCGTGTCCTGGGTCTTCCCCGGTGCCTCCTCCCGGTTAGACATGCCCAGAACACCTCACCAGGGAGGCGTCCAGGAGGCATCCTGATCAGATGCCCAAACCACCTCATCTGACTCCTCTCGATGCGGAGGAGCAGTGGCTCTACTCTGAGCTCCTCCTGGATGACCGAGCTTCTCACCCTATCTTTAAGGGAAAGCCCGGACACCCTGTGGAGGAAACTCATTTCAGCCACTTATATTCATGATTTCGTTCTTTCTGTCACTACCCACAGCTCATGCCTTTCGGCTCAGCTCCTTTTTCACCACCACAGACCGATGCAGAGCCGGCATCACTGCGGACTCAACACTGATCCACCAGTCAATCTCCCATTCCATTCTTCCTTCACTCATGAACAAGACCCCGAGATACTTGAACTCCTCCACTTGGGGCAGTATCTCGCCCCCAACCCTGAGAGGGCACTCCACTCTTTTCTGGCTGAGGACCATGGTCTCGGATTTGGAGGTGCTGATTCTCATCCCAGCAGCTTCACATTCGCCTGTGAACCAATCCACTGAGAGCTGAAGATCACAGCCTGATGAAGCAAACAGGACAACATCATCTGCAAAAAACAGTGATCCAATCCTGAGCCCACCAAACCGGACCCCCTCAATGCCCTGGCTGTGCCTAGAAATTCTGTCCATAAAAGTTATGAACAGAATCGGTGACAAAGGGCAGCCCTGGTGGAGTCCAACTCTCACTGGAAACGAGTTCGATTTACTGCCGGCAATCCGAACCATGCTCTGACACCGGTTGTACAGAGACCAAACAAACCTTATCAGGGGGTCTGGTACCCCATACTCCCGGAGCACCCATCACAGGATTCCCCAAGGGACACGGTCAAACGCCTTTTCCAAGTCCATAAAACACATGTAGACTGGTTGGGCAAACTCCCATGTGTCCTCCAGGACCCTGCCAAGGGTGTAGAGCTGGTCCACTGTTCCGCAACTAGGACGAAAACCACACTGTTCCTTCTGAATCCGAGGTTCGACTATCTGACGGACCCTCCTCTCCAGGATCCCCGAATAGACTTTTCCAGGGAAGCTGAGGAGTGTGATCCCTCTGTAGTTGGAACACACCCTCCGGTTCCCTTTCTTAAAGAGGGTGACCACCACCCTGGTCTGCCAATCCAGAGGCACTGTCCCCGATGTCCATGTGATGTTGCAGAGGCATGTCAACCAAGACAGTCCTACAACAGCCAGAGCCTTGAGGAACTCCAAGCGTATCTCATCCACCCTTGGGACACTGCCTCCAAGGAGTTTTTTGACCACCTCGGTGACCTCAGTCCCAGAGATGGGAGAGTCTACCTCCGAATCCCCAGGCTCTGCTTCCTCATTGGAAGGCATGTTAGTGGGATTGAGGAGGTCTTCCCACACCGACCCACAACATTCTGAGTCGAGGTCAGCAGCGCACCATCTCCACCATACACAGTGTTGACACTGCACCGCTTCCCCCTCCTGAGACACCGGATGGTGGACCAGAATCTCCTTGAAGCCGTCCGGAAATTGTTCTCCATGGCCTCCTTAAACTCCTCCAATGCTGTAGTTTTTGCCTCAGCAACTACCGAAGCCGCATTCCACTTGGTCTGCCTATTGGTACCTATTAGCTGCCTCCGGAGTCCCACAGGACAAAAGGGTCCTGTAGGACTCCTTCTTCAGCTTGACGACATCCCTCATTGCCGGTGTCCACCAACGGGTTCAGGGATTGACACCACGACAGGCACCGACTACCTTACGGCCACAGCTTTGGTCAGCCACCTCAACAATAGATGCACGGAACATGGCCCATTTGGACTCAATATCCCCCACCTCCCTCTGGACGTGGTCAAAGTTCTGCCGGAGGTGGGAGTTGAAGCTACTTCTGACAGGGGACTCTGCCAGATTTTCCCAGCAGACCCTCACAATACATTTGGGCCTACCAGGCCTGACCGGCATCCTCCCTCACCATTGAAGCCAACTCACCACCAGGTGGTGATCAGTTGACAGCTCCACCCCTCTCTTCGCTTGAGTGTCCAAGACATGTGGTTGCATGTCCGATGACACGACCACGAATTCGATTATCAAACTGAGGCCAGGCCAGATGCACATATGGACACCCCTATGCCTGAACATGGTGTTCGTTATGGGCAATCCGTGACAAGCACAGAAGTCCAATAACAAAACACCACTCGGGTTCAAATTGGGGGGGGGGCATTCCTCCCAATCACGCCCTTCCAGGTCTCACTGTCATTGCCCACGTGAGCATTGAAGTCTCTCAGCAGAACGAGGGAGTCCCCAGCAGGTGTGCCCTCTAGCACCCCCTCCAGGGACTCCAAAAATGGTGTGTACTCCAGACTGCATACAACAGTTAGGACCCGTCCCCTCGCCCGAAGGTGGAGGGAGGCTACCTTCTTGTCTACTGGGGTGAACCCCAATGAACAGGCTCCAAGTCTGTATGCCCACACCTGCTCAGCGCCTCTCACTGGGGGCAAGTCCATAGTGGTAGAGAGTCCAGCCCCTCTCAAGGAAATTGGTTCAAGTGTCCACGCTGTGCGTCAAGGTGAGCCCATCTATATCTAGCCGGAACCTCTTGACTTCGCGCACTAGCTCAGGCTCCTTCCCTGTCAGAGAGGTGACATTCCACGTCCCAAGAGCCAGCTTCTGTAGCCGAGGATCGGACTGCACCCGACCTCCTTGGCCCTTCCTACAGGTGGTGAGCCAATGGGAAGATGATGGTATAATGACTTGTTAATATGCAGGATTCACAGATATTATACTAAATATGTAATATCAAGAGAAATGTGTCTCAGTTAAACCACCTCAGCCACCACTCTAAGTTTAAGTTTTGCTAGTAGGTCACGTCGCGGAGAGGAATAAACACTTGATTCATGCTTTGTAAATATTATGAAGCTCCAAAGAAGGCTTTTTTAAGGTCTTGTTACATAAATGAGACATACTGTACATGCATTTTTACAGTACCTAAACTTAACTGTTACCCATGTGTTTTTTTAATGCAAATACATATTTGTTTCTGCAATACTTTTTTATGTGTGTGTGCTGTACTGTTTTCACCAGTCTTAGCTAGGCTTAAAGAGTATGCCTCATTCTAAGTGCTTTCACTGCTGGGAGCCCTTTAGGAAGCTCCTCACAATATCACATTTCATTCTTTGGAATGATGGCTATTCCAGAAGGAGCTCATCTTCATTCTGTTTCCTCCCTCCTTTTTGTAATTCAAATCAATTCTGTGAAGTAACTGTTTATGAAGTGACACAATATGAATTTAATTATGAAAATAAATAAGAATAGAACTTCACCATTCCTTTTACAATTCTCTGTGTTAATCAAAAACATAAAAGGAAACAGAAAACCTCTGGCCCACTTCTTTCCTCGTGTTGATGATGTGTCTTTACTTAATAAAACCAGACATGTTAGTGAAAACCATTTTTTCTCTGGCTAACTATGTTAATACCACATCCCAACTGCCACCACAGAGCTGTATGAGATCAGCAAAATCTACATGCACAGCTTGTGGAGAAATAATTTTAACAGCCTTTATTTCACTTCTGTACTGTATATTGCTACATTATTTCTTTATAAAGTATTCAGTTTTTTGTTTAAATATACCAAACATTTTGTCACTATTCAGACATAACAAATTATGCATACTGTATATGGTAGTAGTTTGGCAAAAAAAAAAATGTGAACATGGTGTTTGAGTATTATATCCAGGCAATCATTAAACCTGCTGTTCTGCTATTAGGTTATGAGTCCCAGCAATGTTAGGCACAAAACATGGAAAACTCTGAATGGCATGTCTGTCTGACACAGAGTGATTCTTCAGCCAACCTAATGTTTACCTTTTTGCAGTTTGCATGGACACCAGAACACTGGAGGAAAAGTATAGAGATACAAGAAGTCTAAGAAATAGAGTCATTAAAACAAGGCTTTAATAGAATGCTGGGAAACCCATTATATTCCAGTGTCAAGTAGCAACAACAAGAAAAGCTTTTTTACATTGCAGTTGACTGAGAAGTATTTCAATATTTTATTGTACAAACAGGTTCGATTAGATTTATTTATATATACTGCACTTCACAAGTGCTTTACATATTTATACATTTTTTTTTTATAAAATAAACTCAAAAGCTCCTCTGTTAAGCCATTGTCATATTGTCACAACTTCTAGTTGGAGAGGTTGTGAAACTTGATGACTGCAGTTGCTGATGTCTTCACCTAAGTATGTTAATTTACGTGACTAGAAATCCCAGTGTCTGTCAAATTAAATGACTACATAACAACTATCCATCACAGTTTCACAAGTATCACAAGCTCATCTCTTTTTCTAACAGCCAATAATGTGCTGCCAGAGGGAGCTGGTGACAATGCATAGATTATTTTTCCCAAATGGAGCACAGGCAGGTCAAGTGACTTGCTCATGGTCACACACTGTCAGTAGCAGGATTTCAACCCACAACCTCTGGGTTTGAAATCCAAAGCCTACACCACACTGCCTGCCAGTATATCCCTAGTTAGTATATTTAGTTTATCCCTAAAGTGCTCACCATAGTTGGTTATCACATTCCAGTAGTCATTTTTTATACAGTCCTCAGCATCCACAGGTAAAATAAATCTTCTGTATTTTATTTTTTTCAATCATGTGTCATAATTACTGCTTGAATGTGTGGTGCTGCTCCCTTTAATGCAAAATGAGAAAGTTCTTCTGATTTTTGTTTTCTATTAATTAAGAAGTTATTCTGTGTTTTAATGCATTGATATTTATCATATGTTAATTACAGCGAACTGTATATCAATTGATCTAGGGCTAAGTTAAAGCCAATTGACAGAGGAGTTAAGTGAAAATGCATGATTCACCAGGAAGATGGAAGTCTGATCTTGGCAAACTATTTACCCAGATCCTGACTTGGCAATCTATAGACTAGTATACATAATTTCTGCAATATTTGACAAAGGCCTACCTGTTGATGCTCATGTCCTCCGTACACTGTGTGATACTGCTGACAAGTTAGGAGATATACCATGTTCAGAACAGTAGTGACAATAACAAGCAGTTGCTCTTTTCTGGATGTTTTCTACCACTGCTATGTCCTTTTAGTAACATGGTGACCAAAACTGCCTCGCCAATGCAATATAAATCTTGAACATAACCTCCTTGAACTTTTACTGTATACATCATGCAATATAACTTAACATTCTGTTAGCCTTCTTAATGGCTACTGAACACTGTCTGGCAGTTGATACTGTCAAGTCCACTTGACAAGACTCCTAAATCATTTTCATAAGGTGTACATTCATGTTTCAGACCTCCCATTGTATACTCAAACCTAACATTTTTACTACCTATGTGTAATACCTTACATTTACATACATTAAATTTAATCTGCCACAAATCAGTTCCAAGCCTGTATGCTGTCCAAGTCCTTCTGTAATGATTGAACAGATTCCCAAATTATCTGCCAATCCACCCAGCTTGGTACCCAGTTAAGGTTCCTCACACCATAAACCTCTGCTTCCTGTGTCTGAGCCAATTCTGCACTCATCTACACACTACACCCTGAACTCCCACTTCTTTTAGTTTGATGACCATCCTCTCATGTGGAACCTTATCAAATCCTTTCTGAAAGTCAAAATAAATAATATTATATGCTCCACTTGATCATATTCTTTTGGTGCTTCTTCACAGAATTCCAGCATGTTGGTAAACCATGACCTCCCTCTTCTGAACCCATGCTGACTGTTCAGTAAAACTCTTGCCATGTGCTGCTCAATCTTATCCATAATAATGATGAAAGATTCATTATCATTAGATAGCTAAGGTTCATAGCATTCTAATGATATATATTTTCTATGATAGGTCATTTTATATGTCATAGCTGTGCATAAAAGAGGAAATATAAACCCCATTTCCATAAAATTTGGGTCACTTTCTAAAAATGCAATAAAAACTAAAATCTGTAATTTAGTAATTCACTTGGACCTTTACTTAACATGCAGAAGGACAAAGCAAAGATTTTCAGTGTTTTCACAGACAAACTTAATTCTATTCATTTGACAAGGTCCCACTCATACTGTTACCATTGGTAGAAGAGCCTTTCAACTGTATTGCAATGGACATAGTGGGTTATCTTGAACGTAGCCATGCTAGAAGCAGATAAATTCTAGTATGTGACTATGCAGCTAAGTTCCCAGAGGCCTTTCCTCTGAAGAAGACTAATGCCAGCAACATAGTGAGAGTGCTAATACAGCTATTTTCCAGGCTAGGAATCCCTAGAGACATGCTTATGGATCAGGGATCCAATTTAACATTCTAACTGGTAAAGCAGGTGAAGAGTTTACTAGGTATCAGGGGGTTAAGAACTATATACCATGTTACCCGCAGACAGATGTGCAAGTAGAGTGATGCAATGCCATCCTGAAACAAATGTTGCTGAAGTTTGTGAATGAAATTGGGTCAGACTGGGACCAGAGTCTCCACCTTTGAGCCTTTATGTAATCATCATGTGTTAATGTCTCTGTCCTAAAAGAAGACCTAGAGGGGGAAAAAGACACAACTGGGTTGCAAAACGTGCTAACATAAGTTCTGAAGTTACAGGAGAAGTTTGCTAACCTGTTTCAATTTGTAAAAGAAAATATGGAGAGTACACAAGCCAAACAAAAATCATGGTACAACAAGGCAGTCAAAGACCGAGATCTCGCTATTGGACAGAAGGTACTGTTGTTATTGCCTACGTCTGAAAGCAGTTTGCTAGCCAAGTAACAGGAGTCTTACACAGTAACCCACAAAAATGGCCTGTCACATATGAAACTGAAATGCCTGATCATCCCAGGAAATCAAACAGACTTTTCAAATTAACATGCTAAAACCCTGATAGGAAAATGCTAAATCTTCCTATCAGTTTTTGATTCGTTGTGTCCTGGAAGAGGAAGAGGTAGAAGAGCACTACATACCCTCTGGCAAAGAAGCAAGAACTTTGCCTTCACTGGAACATCTGGGTGAACCAAAGAGAAAAAAAGTGTTAGATAAAATTTGATGTTGTTTGTTTGGATCACTGCTTGGTAAGACAAATTCAATACAACACAATATATGCCATTCCTCCCCAGGTCTGGTGAAAACAGCCTAGTTCAGGATTCCTCCATGTCTGCAGGAGATATTCTGCTCTGTGAGGAGCTGAAATAGACGAAACAACTAGGGATCATCGAACCATCTGTGAGTGACTGGTGTAGCCCAGAAGTCCTCGTGCCTAAGAAAAGGAGACAGATGCATTTCAGCATGAACTACAGTAAGCTAAATGCAATCACTGCTTTTGATACTTACCCCACGCCTACGGTGGATGATCTGGTTGAGTGGCTGGGTCCTGCAAAATATTTAACTATTGATCTTTGCAGCGGCGGCATGGTGGCGCAGTGGTAGTGCTGCTGAATCGCAGTAAGGAGACCCGGGTTCGCTTCCTGGGTCATCCCTGCGTGGAGTTTGCATGTTCTCCCCGTGTCTGCATGGGTTTCCTCTGGATGCTCCGGTTTCCTCCCACAGTCCAAAGACATGCAGGTTAGGACGATTGGCGATTCTAAATTGGCCCTAGTGTGTGCTTGGTGTGTGTGTGTGTGTGTGTGTCCTGCGGTGGGTTGGTGCCCTGCCCAGGATTAGTTCCCTACCTTGCACCCTGTGTTGGCTGGGATTGGCTTCAGCAGACCCCCGTGACCCTGTGTTCGGATTCAGCGGGTTGGAAAATGGATAGATGGATGGATGATCTTTGCAAAGGCGGGTTCCACTCATTGAGGAAGCAAAACAGCTCACCACTTTCAGAGCACCTGGTGGTTTGTATCAGTTCACCATGATGCCATTTGGTCTGCATGGAGCAGCAGACAACTTCCTAGGCCTAATGGTCAAAGAGATACAATGGACAGAAACCTTTGCCAGGACATATACTGATGATGTGGTAGCTTAAAGCATAAGCTGGGAAGATGACTTACAGCACTTAGTGTATGCATTTGATGGATTTTTAGCTGGATGATTAGTGATGAACCCAGAAAAAACTGTTATTGCAAAGGCATAAGTGTAATACCTTGGATTTACCACGGGGGGTGGTCTCATCCAAACCCAAGTAGACAAAATAGCCTCAATCAAGAATCATCTGCGTCCTCAGGCAAAGGAACAGCTCCGGTCATTCCTTGGTCTGGTGGGGTGGTACTGTAGATTCATCCCCAATGTCTTTAATATCACAGCACCCTTCACTGATCTGCTCAAAGGCACAGCATCTAGAATTATGAGATGGACAGAAAATTGCAAAAATGCTTTCAGTACATTGAAAGAAATATTTTGTAATAATGTGATGTTCTGATTTTAACAAACCTTTTGTCTTGCAGGTTGGCCCCTCAGGGGAAGTTTTGGGAATGGCCTTAATGCAAGGGTGAATAGCGAAGGCTAATTTTTTATTAGTAGGAAGCTGTTTGATAAAAAAAAGTATGCAACATTAGAGAGTTAAGTCTTACAATTAAGTGGGCAATAGACAGTTTAAGGGAGGGGTTCCCAAACTTTTTCATGCCAAGTAAACCCCCCCCCCCCCCCCCCACCAAGAGACATACCTTAGGCTGAGGACCTCCTACTTATCACCATCCGAAAAAATGACATATCCCATATGTGTATAACAAACTGCTATACAGATCTACTACCTGTTAAGCGCATGTAACAAATCTATATAAAACAAGGCACTTTTACTATGGAAAATACACTGCTCATAATAAATAAATTAAACTCACCCTAGGCCTAGTGAGACTTTTGGACTTCGATTTTGTGCACAGTTTGTCCACTCTAGGTTGCATCTTGCTTAGTGACAACCTCAAATCATTTTCCATATTTAGGCATGCTCTGTCTTTGGTTCAATGTAGAGAAACCTTCCTCACACAGGTATGTTGTTGTAAATGGTTAGAGGCATCAGATGGCTTTTTCGCAAAACATTGGATAATCGCTTCTGAGATTGCTCCAAATTTTGACAGGGGCATGGCAGAGAATTGCATTTTCAAACTTCCACAATCGGTTATTTCAATTAATTTCTCTTGTGATCTAATTCAAGACAATCCTCTTTAGTTCTGGACTCAAATTGATTTCTGATCCAGTTTAAATGACGATTGTCCAGGTCTGGGAAATAGTTGCTAAAATATTCTTTCAGGTGTGTCAGATGTGTCAATATTATAGGTAGAACTATATCAGCAGAAGCACTGGACATTCCTAGCTCCTGGTGAAAGAGCAGGAACATTACAGTATTTCCTTCCCTTAGCTTTTTCTTCCAAAGTCTGTTTTTTATATAAATGCAGTAACTGTATCTTGCAAATTAAGTATGCTGTGCTTACGGCCCTGCATGCTCTGATTCAAGCTACTTAAAAGTTGAAATTTGTCAGCCTAATACACAAGCTTCAGAATGCATGACTGGTTTTCAAAACAGCTTACAAACTGGGAGTTCTCAGAGGGAGAGAAATTCATGCAGCTCTTTGCAGAGATCAAATAATCATTGTAAAACTACACCGTGAGACAGTCACCGGACCTCAGAATGCAACAGAAGGCTTTCAAAGCTGACACCCATGTCATACGTTGATACTATTTACAACTTTAACAATGTCTTGAAGCACTTGTTGCGATTCATCCTCCAACTTTTTTAGAGACAAGTGCATCTCTGTGAAACATGCAGTGTGTATCTACAGTATCTGGAGCTCTGGCCTGTATTAATGCAACGACACAACTATGCTTGCCTGTCATGGCAGTGGCGCCATCCGCACTGATGCCCACGCAATAATACCAGTCAATTAAATTTTCCTGCATGAACACGTCCAAAATTTGAAAAATGTGCTGACCAGTTGTCTTCCCCTGAATTTTTTGTAGAATAAAAGTTCCTCAACAAACTTTCCATCTCCAATACATCTGACATAGGCAATAAGCTGTGCTGCATTATCCACATTTCTGCTTTCATCTAACTGCAATGCAAACCAAAGGCTGTTTTTTTACCTGTTGCAGTAATTGGCCTGTTACATCCTCAGCCATGTCA
The DNA here is from genome assembly GCF_900747795.2 of Erpetoichthys calabaricus. Taxonomy (NCBI): domain Eukaryota; kingdom Metazoa; phylum Chordata; class Cladistia; order Polypteriformes; family Polypteridae; genus Erpetoichthys; species Erpetoichthys calabaricus. Next base: position 148,906,633 of record NC_041394.2, read on the forward strand.
CAAGTAATATCAAATCTTCTCCAACTGCGCGAGCATTCTTTGCACAGGCAATGTGATATGACGGTAAAAAAGACTCCTTCAGCGCCCTCTCTGAAACCATTGCTTCCTGTGTGAAAGTACTCACTTGTTTCACAACCAGTGCTGCTTTCCTTTGTAAAAAGTCAACATGTTTCCCAACATCAGCTGGATGCTCTTGTTCTAGATGTCTTTTCAATTTAGACAGATTTAGACATTCTTTTGATAGAATTTCCTGACAAAGTCCTGACATTTGAGGTAATCAACTCCGTCTTTTTTCTTAGCCAACACAAATCTCAACTCTATGTATGAAGCTTCATACTTTCTAGATTTAGATTTAGCTTTACATGACTCACTTGATGAATTTAAAGCAGAACAACAAGATTGGTTTTCTTTGGAATGTTTCCTTTTTAAAAAATGGTCCATCATTATGTATGTTTTAGAATTCGAAACACACAATGTCTAGCTTGCTGTGAACTCCTTTCACACCACAATGCAACATGTGTACTTCTCTGGTAGCATTTGAAAAACACATTTATTAATAAGCGTATTTGGCAAGTGCATTAAAAAAGTGATGATGATATTATTAAAATGCAAGGTGAATCAGAAACATGCTTTATTATTTACAACATTTTAAATAATAAAATTGTATGATTTTTTTCCACATTTTCCCCCTGACAGTACCCCAGGGGGCCATGGACCCCAAGTTGGAAATCACTGGTTTAAGGTACTACCTTGTGTCAAATTAATTTATTTTAGAGAGCAGCCACTGAACTTTGCAGTGGATGAAAAGAATGAGGCACTTCAGGCACGCAGGTATTTGGCACTCCAGCCTTATTGGTTTTCGGGTTCATTATGTGCCGGAGACAGGGAACCTTCATAGTGGATTATTTGTCTCACCCTAGCAGTCTAGAATTTTAAAGAGGAGGGCATGTGATAATTCACTTGCCAGGCAGTACCAACGTAAAGAAAAACATCTTAAGAATAACAAGTAAAGTCGACTAAGGGCTCGTTTATACTTCACGCTCAGAACGCGTACGCTGTTTCTCCTCTCGGTACTCAAATGTGGCACTTGGTACCACGGCCCACCTGCCAAGTTGTTTTGCCTGCCTAAGGTAAAGTCATCCCTGATGGAGGATCGCAGGAATCGTGAGAAAGAGGGGTCCTTTCATCGGATTGGCTGGCCCAACACTGTTTCAGCCGTCGAATGGCCAAATGGGGGAGGCAGCTTGATGGATGAGGTCTCCAGGAGTCTAAAATTATCCAAATCTTATTATGTGATATCATCTACTGTTAAATTCTGACTCCGTACTTCAAAAAATATTTTATTTTTTATTTTTTATTGAGGATATGTTCTGTTCTGTGTATTGTATTGTATTGACCCCCTTCTTTTGACACCCACTGCACGCCAAACCTACCTGAAAAGGGGTCTCTCTTTGAACTGTCTTTCCCAAGGTTTCTTCCATTTTTCCCTAGTAGTTTTTTTTGGGAGTTTTTCCTTGTCTTCTTAGAGAGTCAAGACTGGGGGGCTGTTAAGAGGCAGGGCCTGTTAAAGCCCATTACGGCACTTCCTGTGTGATTTTGGGCTATACAAAGATAAACTGTATTGTAAACTGTAATGTATGCACACGCATCATGGCTTCCATGCGTTCCCAGTGTTCATTTGACGCGTCCTCTGAGCAGGTCCTCAGAAATTAACGCGACGCATGCGTGAGTTGCAGTACCAGCAAAAAGTCAGGAGGCGCAGTGTGATAAAAGTTGGAATGTGACGTCAGAGTCTCTGTTTACTATCTACATGTGACAGAAAGCCTCTATGCGGATCCTACAGGATCGATGTGCGTGCTTCGATGTTTGATGACTGGTTCGATGTGGTGAAGCAAAATGCCGACATACAGATGCATTTGTGGTGCTTTTATATTCAAGCATCACATATTCCTGATTGTAATGACATGATACATTATAAAAGTCTCACATACCATCTTTTGTGCCGTTTTTTTATTTTGCAACATAATGTACAGCGCTGTATTTGAGCCACAGAGAAAAAAAATTAAGGACATGGTGAAAACGTGTATTTTGTGATTAAAGTGGAAATTTCAGCTTTAATCTCAAAATGTCCACTTTAACCTCATAGTTTACTTTATCATTAAAGCTGCTAAAATGACTCCAGTGTATGTGTGTGCTTGTATTCACCTTGCGATGAGCTGAGGCCCTGTCCAGAGATTATTTTTGCCTCGTGCCCAATGCTTGCTGGAATGGACACATCCCTGGATTGATGGATTTAATCATTACACATCCTTTTCAGAGATATTGTGGTATGGTGTCATCGGAATTTAATGGGTGTTCCAGGCAATTCACAGCACAGAGAAGCCGAACCTGTTCTCACCGTGATAATATCTTGCACTGCTACCTGCTTGATTCCTCCAGATTTACGTAAAGTATGTGTGCAAGTATAAACAGTAAAACGCTTGTGTAGCAGGAGCCAGTAAGAATACATAATACACTTGACTTACAGCTTTCATACTCCTTATGTGTATGTTTAGCATTCATTTGCTCAGAAGTTGATGTGCTTGCTGCTTCCTGAGCAGCTCTTCTTTTCTCCACCCTAGCGGCCTTCTTCTCCTCTTTTGTCGGCATCTTTTTGCATTAAAACTGATTAAGTCAGTGTTTATGTTACAATTAGTATGTTTTCTTTAATATTTCACTTAGGCTGTCACTTAAGAGTTCAATCTGCCTCAAGAATGATTTAAGATATGTAGAGGTAGGAGAAGTGACGGCGAAAATGGTAGGGATACCGAGAGTTGATTCACCAATAAAATAAAATAAAAATAAAAGAGGAATAACCATGGAAGTCAATCATCACCCTGAAAGCGAATAGTAGACATCACGTAGCATATGTGTACCAAATTTCAGATCAATAGGTCAAACAGTTTGCAAGCTATAGGTGATTAAAAATCCTGGATAGACAAATGAACAGCCACGATATTGTATTATATAGAAAGATATATATCCATCCATCCATTATCCAACCCGCTGAATCCGAACACAGGGTCATGGGGGTCTGCTGGAGCCAATCCCAGCCAACACAGGGCACAAGGCAGGAACCAATCCTGGGCAGGGTGCCAACCCACCGCAGAGAAAGATATATATAATATAATTATAATGTAATATTATATTATATAAAATACATAATAATATAATATATCATTATATATATATATATATATATATATATATATACTTATATATATATGTAATGTAAAGTTGACTTATAAGGAGCAAAGAAAAGCACTTACCTTTTTAAACTGTCAAATTGTGGGGGTGTGTTCTGTGAGGACTTTAACTTTGGCAGGTCTGCATGATGCAACACTGGCAGCAGGGTAGACACGCTTCCATTTCAGACCTGATGGAGGCCATGTATGCCAGTCAAAAAGTCAAGCGTCTCCATAGCCAATTGCTGTTAACTACTGTCACACATGTGTGACTAGGAGGACGTTGTATGGACCAAGCAAAGGTAATTCCACGCCAGGCCAGGGGGTGACAGGGTGCACTAAATCTCCTGTTATCTCTACAGACCAGCCGTGGGAAAACCTGTCTGATTCAGGGCAGATGACGTCACTTCCACTTCCGGCGCCCAGAAGAATGTCATTTCCGGTTCCGGTGACCAGAAGAGTATCACTTCCGGCACCCAATCTGATGTCCAAAGAACATCACTTCCGGTTCCCTTACGTCACTTCCTGTCTAATACCTTAAAGCCTCTATCTTTACAAACCATCGACAGTTCTGTTTTGGACTTGGTATCGAGAACATCTCTGTACTATTTAAAGAACCTTTTGCAGCTAGGAATAATATATGGGTGGCTGCCCCAACCTTTTTAAGTGTGTTGAGTCTATTCCTTTTACACTATGTAAGAAGTGTGGAACATTTAATTTGGTTTAGTTGAGTTTAGGAATGCATGCATTACTTCACAGAAGGGGATCTTGAGTTAAACTTACTTCCCAGAAAGTGTATTGGATTGTCTAACTGGAGCACATCGTGGGTGCACTTGAACTCAGTCGTGTGCATGTGAGGCTGCCATGCATTTTATTACAGGCCTTGCAGTAACTGAGCGTACACATATCACATCTGCGTCAGCTGCTATTAGAGAAAGATAGAGGTGTGACACAGTAATGGCTGAAAGTTTTATACCATGGTATAAAAGGCACTTCCTGCCTCTAGGGTTCACCTCTTGGATACAGTTGTGGGTAGAGTGAGTTTGGTTTAGCTAAGTCTAACATTATACCAAGCATGGTGGCTTGTGCCTTATTTTGTATATATTTTCTTTTTGTATATAAATAGATACAGATATCTCCTAGTTATAGTTTAGTTTTGGTGGAGATAATTTAATAGTCTGGGCTTGTGATGCACTATTTGCCTTTCTTGTATATACACTATTTTTTCTTTTTGTAAACATTTTTGGAGTCATTGAAATGACTTTATTTTGTGATTCTTCCTGATTGTATTTTTAGGAAGCCTTTTGTTTTTGTGTATATGCACTGTTTGTATTTGATTATTTTCATTTTGGGACTGGCAGAAACCACTGTAAATAGTATTTACTGTTTTTCATCAGGACATTGCTTTTTGTGTTTTTGTGCATTTGTAAATAAAACCCACTATTTTTCTTGGAAAGACCATCTTTTTGTGTCTGTGTGTCTATGTCTGACTTCTGTCAAGTCTGATCCCAGTTGGTCCTGAGGTACAAGATGCCCAGAGTGTGGCATGGTGCCAACTTGCCACTACATGCCACTGCTGACCAAAGAATATTTAAATAGCACTTTTACATTATGTTGTCATGTTATGTTATATTACAATGTTGTGTAATTTTTTTTATTTCAGCACTGAACATTTAACAGTTTGTGATGATTACAGTATTTTTCTCCACTAGGGAATTTCTTAAAATCTTAAAAAGTTCCAACTAGTTCATCCTAGATGCCAACCCCTAAAAATGAGACACCCTGTTTGTAGCCTTATGTTGAATTCTTCTTTTGTAGGACAACCAAGCCTCGGATCGTTCATAAACAGCAACATGATGTGTGAGAATCTTAATTAATGTACAACACATGCTGGAGTGCTTAGGTGTGTATGTTGTGTAATGTAAAATATGTAAAAGAAAAACTAAATCTGTTAAATTATTATACATATTTTTCTGTTCTTTTAAATGCAATAGCCTTGTGAAATTGAAACTTCTAACTACTGCACCCTTACCAACATTCCTAGTGTTTATAAAAACATGTAAACTGAAAGTCGGCAGTCAGCTCTACTGGCGTATTTCCCACTGAAAAAGTTGTGCATGAAAGCGTTCCTTGTGTATGATACTTGCTGGCATGAAGTTTAATATTTAATGCTGTCACATGCAGAAAGAAAAAAATGCCAGTTACACTTCAATGCCTGCTGTGTCAAAACATTTTATACTAGTGTATCATTCATTATATGGAAGGTTTTAAGTAGATATACAAAACATTTAAATATAAAGTAGAACTTACGGTATTTGTACTAAATTATGTTTAGATAAGCAAAAATGGATTCTTGGCAAATTGTCTATTTACATTACAAAATTATAGTACTTTTCCATTAATTTCGGAAGACTGTATCCATGAATCACTTTATAAGAGGAAAGAGGAAACAACTTGGTTCATGTACATAACTCATATAGACAATAAAATTAACCAGAAATGACATCAAGATGCCAAGGATAATAATTTATGCATTAATCCAATTAACTACGATGGCACTGAACAGGGAATAAAAAGGCAGTACTGGAGAGGAGGCCCTAAACAATTCTAGATAAAATTTTATCTTTGGTTTAGGGTTGCTTGCTATACTTTAATCTCTGAATTGTTTTTTATTTTCTATATACAATAAATCCAAAGATTTTTGAAACAGTACCATCTGTTCATATACTGTAAATACCATTAACCAAAGAAATGCATTTTATGCATTGTCAAGAAACAGTATTTAACGTGTATATTATATGACATTCATGTACTATACTCTGTACTTCTGTACTCTGAATTCTGTACTTGAATGCAAACATATTCAGTAAGATGATATATTTATTTATCATTATTCTGTCTATTTGAAAGGCCTTGGCTATTTGGCTATATTCATAACCAACTTTAACATGCACATCTTTCAACATTTTCAGTTTGTTTATTCCATGAATGGCTTTAATTTAATACATTGTTTTATATTGTTATATTTTTATTGTTGTTATCTTATGCCATGTAGGCCCCACCTTGAGAGATTTCAAAATAATAAGAAAACGTTATTGATATTTTTACTTGCATGGGTCTCTTGTGTAGGGACATAGTGCTAAATGACAGTACGTTTATTTTGAGTATGTCTGTATCAACTCAGTGAATGGCTACCACCTAATGAAGGTTGGCTGGGGGGTGCCCAGGATGGTCTATGTAGACTTTCAATATTTTTGTAATGGTGACATTTGTAACAATATTGGCAAAAGTGATGTTGAAAACTGTATGGGGCTACAGAAGGTGGGAAATGTATAAATTTATGAACCAATCAGGCCATTATGAAAATGAGCTCCCTGAATCTAGTGATCCACTGCCTGCCACAGAACAAAAGCAGCATCCCACCTCAGCCAGATTTAATTTATTTCACAATGGTTCACCAAGCGATCCTATAAAGACAGAAATCTGAAAATAATGATAAATTACTTAAAAAAAATGTTCATACAATGATGTACCAAGAAAAACTGAACAGTCCTGCAATCTTGTCCAAATGGAAGGTTGTGAGTGAAGTGAATTTTGTGCATGTCATTAATGACTGTGAAAGCTTTTGAAAAAGCTAGATTTTGGAAAATTAGAGCAGCAATACAGGACCTATTTACTATGTTTGTTTTACGTATATATTTTGTGCATGTGGTTGGAATGTTACAAAACATGAGCTGATTACCTTTTGCATTTAAACGTAAAATAAATACACACTAGTAATGTTTTGCATTTGGGTTGAAAAGTTATGCAATGTGTGTTTATAATGTTTTACATTTGCAGTGTGCAATGTTATAAAATAAATATTGATACTGTTCTGTTAGTAATGGTATTGTTAAATAGCTAATAAACTTTCAGGCTGTGGAAGGGTCCATTAGTACCCTAAGTTCTTGTCAATAAGCCGCGGCTTATCTAAGGAAAAAAGTTGTGAAAATGAAAAAATAGAATATCGGCTTATACATAAGTCCGGCTTATACATCCATCGCGGGGGTTGCGTTCCAGAGCCACCCGCGAAATAAGAATATCCGCGAAGTAGAAACCATATGTTTATATGGTTATTTTTATATTGTCATGCTTGGGTCACAGATTTGCGCAGAAACACAGGAGGTTGTAGAGAGACAGGAACGTTATTCAAACACTGCAAACAAACATTTGTCTCTTTCAAAAGTTTAAACTGTGCTCCATGACAAGACAGATGACAGTTCAGTCTCACAATTAAAAGAATGCAAACATATCTTCCTCTTCAAAGGAAGAAACAAATCAATATGTCTGTTTGGCTTTTAAGTATGCGAAGCACCGCGGCACAAAGCTGTTGAAGGCGGCAGCTCACACCCCCTCCGTCAGGAGCAGACAAAGAGAGGGAGAGGGAGAGTTTGTTTTTCAGTCAAAAATCAATACGTGCCCTTCGAGCTTTTAAGTATGCGAAGCACTGTGCAGCATGTCTTTTCAGGAATCAGCTTTACAAAAGATAGCAACGTGAAGATAATCTTTCAGCATTTTTAGACGAGCGTCTGTATCGTCTAGGTGTGCAAACAGCCCCCCTGCTCAATCCCCATACGTCAGGATCACAGATAGTCAGCGCAAGATTGACAGAAAAGTAAGCAATCTAGCTTCTCAGCCATCTGCCAATAGCGTCCCTTGTATGAAATCAACTGGGCAAACCAACTGAGGAAGCATGTACCAGAAATTAAAAGACCCATTGTCCGCAGAAATCCGCGATATATATTTAAATATGCTTACATATAAAATCACAATTTAAATGACCGCTACGCGCTCGTGTTGACTCGGCGACGCCCAGAGCAGAAAGAACGCGCTCCGGCCGCTCCAACCGCGCCATGCGGGGAGTGAGAGAGACGGCAATATCTCACACTCTCTCCCCCCTTAAAGAAATTAAATGGGCGCGAGTGAGACCACTGACCTCCCTCCCTTCTATTAGTTATAGGTTATAGTATGTTCGGCTTATCCATGAGTCCGGCTTATCTATGATACGATTTTATTTTAAAAATTCGTATGATTTTTGGTCTCCGGCTAATACATGAGTCCGGCTTATAGACAAGAACTTAGGGTACAATTCTGTCAAGCACCCTGATCAGTGGCGTAGCGTAGTGGGGGCGGCAGGGGCGGCCCGCCCCGGGCGGCACTTTTAGGGGGCGGCAAAATTTCACAATAAATAATAATAATATCTTGTAAAAATTTGAACCATACCTAAATAAGGGGGCGGTGGAATTTTCCTCCGCCCCAGGCGGCTGACACCCACGCTACGCTACTGATCCTGATATGTATAACAGTGTCCCTGTTTCTGAATCATTATATGATTCCGACTCGACTAACATGTTCCAAATGTGGCTGTCGTATTCTTAATTTAAAATATCACAGATTTATTATTTTTTTGGAAGTGTCATTGTTGTTATTTTGTATTCATGATGTTTTGATGATTTAACTTAATCACCATTTTATTTGCAATGAATTTTGTCACTGTTTTTTATGGAAACAATGGGCATTGCTGTCATGTGAATGCACATTTTTGTGTGACTTCATGGACCAGTTCCTATTTAAGATGGTGGTGTTTTGCTCTGGATATCCAAGACTTTGGATACAGAATGAACCTTTTCCTTTTTTATTTGTGATTTCTTGCTTAGGGTCCTGTTTTTTTCATTGATTATTGAAGTAAGCTTTATATTTTTTGCAGTGTTTTTTGGTATAGGTTACTTGATCTGTGCCTTTCTTGACTTTTCTTTTGCAAAGCATACTGCCAAATTTACTTTCTGCTTCAACCTGTTATTTTGGGCAGCCAAGTTTTCACCAAAACTAATAATGGTTGTTTTCTATGCAAAAAAAAAAAATCCCAGTCAACAATTATCTAAAGTAATTCAGTCATTAGCCTCTTTTTAAACCACTTATTAAGTAAGTACCCCATGGCCATCTTTTAATCATCAAAACCACTTAAATTTTCACTACAAATTCCTAAAGTGTATTTAGATTAACAGCAAATGTATGACTAATGACACTTAATTATATAGCTTCTGTTTCAGCAGTGACATAAATTGGTACCATCTCAGATTGTCATCAAGACAATTAATGGAACAGCTCATTTACTTTCTTTTAAATCAAGGAGTAAATTTTACAAATAAGACAAACAAACCCGAGGCCTAGCCCCAATCTCCCCTCCATTCTGATTCACACCCTGTGCCCAAGGTTATTATTAAATCATTTTAGTACAAAAAAATTTTGCCAATGCCTTTTTCACAATCAGATTGTATCAGGGAACCAATAGCAGTTTAATGTGTTCTTCTGACCCACTCTAAGCAAAGGAGAAAAAGAATTGCTTAATGCTGTCAGTAAAAGAAAAGTGGTGGTTTAGAAGGTATGAAGTTTCCTATTTTGATTAGCTTGCAATGTAGGTTCGACTTATCCTTAGAGCAGGGAAGACAATTCAAAAAAGGAGACAATTCCCATTACAACTGAAAACAGTGATAAAACAATACTCTGAAATTTTGTAATTTTATAACAATTCCAAGGTATATGAAAGAATATAATCATTTTACCAAAGCATTCAGTAAGTGATATGAATATGCACATTAAAATGATTTATTATGATATTTTACTGCAGTGGGTTGGCACCCTGCCCGGGATTGTTTCCTGCCTTGTGCCCTGTGTTGGCTGGGATTGGCTCCAGCAGACCCCCGTGACCCTATGTTCGGATTTAGCGGGTTGGAAAATGGATGGATGGATGATATTTTAGCAGTGACATAAAGTGTTACAATCTCAAATTATAATCAAGACAATTAATGGAATAGGAATTTTGCTTTTTTTACTTGCAGGAATAATAAGGTTCAATCTGTCTATCAAACTATCTGTCTATGCTTGCATATGTTTCATAAAGAAAATATAAATTTATTAATCGGTGGTGAGAATTTCTATAGCCCAGGATTTCTGTACACTATACAATAAGCTGTTTGTATATGCTGTATATTATTTCTAAGGCAAATGCTTCTTATTAGGCGGAATCTCCTGGGACTGTGAAGGTGGAAATATATATGCCAGAGTAAAGCTTAGTTATCTTGTCTTTCTTTGTACTAACCAGACTAAACAAATGCCAATGAGAAATGTGTATTTACCACACCTCCCTGTTTAGCTACTGATTTTCAAAAGAGCAATTGGGCTGATTTATTGACATTCCTGTTCATTTGATTTCAACTACTAAACAGTGGTGTGTAGAACCCTTTAAAGAACATAGTAAATTTAGGAATAGATGCACAAACAGTCCTTCACCCTAACTGCTACCTGGACCAATATACAAGCAGGATACACACAGGGGCATATATTTTGTAAATATTTTAAGGTTTTGATGGAGAATTTATTTTTCAAAATGTGACACTTTCACTCACTCCCTGTTACACACACAGTGCTATAGTATAGTGCTGCTCTGAGTAGGAGAAGACAGTTAGAGGAGACTTCATTTAAAAATAAGCATTCTTCCTTGGAGAAAGATTAAATTTCACTTTTAAAATGATCATGTAAACACTCTTTGTCTTAATAGTTGTAAATTCCAAAGATGGTAAAAACAGTGATTTCAGATTATAAAAATACATCTTCAGAAAGGGAGAAAAACACACTGATTTGTGTGTATATGCTCCTCCGCATCGAGAGGAGTCAGATGAGGTGGCTCGGGCATCTGATCAGGATGCCTCCTGGACGCCTCCCTGGTGAGGTGTTCCGGGCACGTCTAACCGGGAGGAGGCCCCGGGGAAGACCCAGGACGTGCTGGAGGGAGCATGTCTCTTGACTGGCCTGGGAACGCCTTGGGATTCTCCCGGAAGAGCTAGAAGAAGTGGCCGGGGAGAGGGAAGTCTGGGCATCTCTGCTCAAGCTGCTGCCCCCGCGACCCGACCTCGGATAAGCGGGAGACAATGGATGGATGGATGGATATATATCACATTTTTGCACTTTTTCTTGATTCTCTATTAACTTGCCCCATATCCTAGGATTAATTTAAACTAGAGAACTTTTTAGCAGATATACTGTATGTAGATGCATTGTATTCCATTTTGAAGACTAACACAAATGCAGACACAACAATGAATGAAAAAGTAAAAGCTGGAATATCATCATGAGTCTCTGTTAACTGAACTTAATTCATTTCACACCGAACACCTTGTTTAAAGATAGTTTTTACCTTATACATGATGCTTCCTAGAAAGGTTCTATCCTATTTTACCCCTTCAATTCACTTTGACTTGGCTTGAGCTAGTTTGAAAATAAATGCATTAATCCATTCAATTTATCCTCATATTCAGCACAAACCTTTAGTGCTTCAAAATGCTGAATACATCTGCACTTTTAATATTTAAGCATGTCTTGGGTTAAAAATGAGTTTCATTTCTGTGAATATTAACAATCTGATTTTGTATGCAACTCAAGACTTGCAATGAAAAATGTGTATGCCATGTCACAACAATAAGGTATGGCTCGAATGAAAGCACGGTGTTGCTTTAAAATTGAACTACTATTGAAAATTTTACTACTGTAGTTTTTGAATTTCAACTTTTGGCAAAGTCTGTAAAAAAAAACACATAAACTTTTTCAAGCCACCACAACCTATGGTGAATTTTTGTGTGAATATACAGAATCAGTTGACTATGACTCAAATCATACCTTTTAGGTGCATTACTGCAACAATTAAACATCTATTAAAAGTCAATATTAAACTATAGGTTCATTATTTTTCAAGTAGAAATTATCGCTTCATAATTATGGTATATACACTGATATGTTTTTTATAAATTCTAAAAATACCTTATGTGATCTGGCATCTTAAAATTGGACTATAGAGTACATGAATACATAGGTGACAGAAAAAGCCTAAATAGATAGTGTGACGGACGGCCAGGGCTCATGCCCGGCTGGGACACCCCTTCAGTATATGTTCAGGGGGAGCAGCTGTGGACTATTCAACATCTCCCCCTAGACGCTAGATAGCAACCCCCTAGGTCTCCCGCAGGGCTCCATGGGAATAGAAGTTTGGTGCAGCCCTGTTGGGTCCTGCAGGTGCCGCCAGGGGGTGCTGCAGCTGGGACTTCTGAGCCTTTATGGGCAGTGTTTTCACCACACCTGGAAGTGCAGCTGGAACTCAGTGATCAAGCACCTGAAGCACTTCCAGATGAACTATAAAAGGGGCCAGAAGCCACCACTCCGGGAGCCAGAGTTGGGAGGAGGGAGATAAAGCTGCCGTGAGGAGTGGAGGAAAGGAAGAGTGTGTGCTTTTGTGTTCACAAGTGTGTTTTGGGACTGTGTTGTGCCTGTTGGACACAGGGAAGACGTGCCCCACAGGTGAAGAAAAATAAAAGTCTATTTGTGTTTTATATGTGCCTCCGGTGTCAGTCTGTGTTGGGTCGGCGCCTATATAGTGCCTTTGTTACGATAGATAGATAGATAGATAGATAGATAGATAGATAGATAGATAGATAGATAGATAGATAGATAGATAGATAGATAGATAGATAGATAGATAGATAGATAGATAGATAGATAGATATGTCCCCAGGAGGGAATTTAGCTTAAAATAAATAAATACATAAATATATATATATATTGTGGAGGACTGCCGGCTTTTTACTCCGGCCCTCACCCCCAGGCCGCCAGGAGGAGCTCTCCCAGCAGCGTGGACGTGCCCCGAGTTCCAGCAGGGCCTCATGGACTATGCAGTTTTTATACACAGCCCTGCTGGATACCTTGGGGGCCACGGGGAGTCGCTGTAGGGGGGCTCGCGGACTCTTATGTGCCCTATAACCCGGGAGTACGTCACGGTCACGTGACAGGAAGGAACAACGTGCTCCCAGGTTGAAGAAAAGGACTGTTTACCCTGACCCGGAAGGGATAAGGAACTGTGGACTGATTGGACAGGAACACCTCCGGGTCAGGGTGTATAAAAGGACGATGGGAAATCCCAGACGTGGAGCTGAGCTGGGTGGAAGGGTGGCAACGCGTCTGGGAGTGGAGGATTGGTTATTGTTTAATTATTTGAGTATTGTGGAGTGGAGGGTGCTTTATGCACTAAATAAACCATTATTTGGGCTTTTATCTGGTGTCTGACGTCCAGTCTGAGGGTTCAAGGGGTCACGGAGCCCGTAAACTGTCACAATATATATATATATATATATATATATATATATATATATATATATATATACTGTATATTCACATGCACTATGGTCTGACACACATTGTAATTAATAAAAAGCCAGTGAATTAAAGAAGAAACAAAACTTCTGACTTGGCAGTCTCAGTCCCAACGAGGCATTATGAGGTATAAAGGAGCTCCAGCAGCCAAAGAATGTGCAGCATTGTTCATAATTGTTCATGTAGAAGATGTTAAGGATGTCACTTCTCACATTAAAGCAACATAGTCCACTAAGGAAAAAGAGACCATTCTGCTCTCTTTTATACAGTTCCTCTGTGCTCCGAGACCAGTCCAACCTGTCATCAATGTGTACCTCCAAGTACTTGTAGGAGAGAACCACCTCTATATCCACTCCCTGAGTTTTGACTAGGTGTAGAGGCTGTCCAGTGCAACAAAAGTCAGTCACCAGTTTCTTAGTTTTGCTGATATTAAGATGCAGACAATTCTCTTTGCTCCAAGATGCAAACTTCTCACCTGGCTCATATACTCTGTCTTATCCCTTTATCAATACACGCCATAAGTGCAGAGTCCTCTGAGTATTTCTGCAAGTGACATAACCTGGTGTTATAGTTGGAGGTGTACAGAGTGAAAAGAAAAGGAGGAAAAACTGTTGCTTGTGATGCTCCTGTGTTAGTCACATTCATATCAGAAACACTGTCCTTGAGTCTCACAAATTGCAATTCGCCTGACAGACAGTCCATTATCTAAGAAGGGCAAGGTGGATTGCACCACGCTGAGCGGCACAAGTGTAACAACTTTGCTTGAAGTGACGTTCTGACATGCGAGAGGAAGACATATTGCAACGTGTCCTTGATGCATGTGACCCTCGGGCTGCAGCTACTCTGAGGTGGGTCATGAAGTTGGTGGACGAACTGGTGAAGTTGGGGTCCTGAGTAGAAAAGGCGGCCATTGGGTTGATAGGTCTTGAAAGGATCCCACGCCTCGAGAAGTCCCCTGTCCCAAAACACGAGGGAAAGCCCTAGTAGAACCCTGTGCCAATCTCACCATGGTGCAGGCCACCTTGCCCCTCTTAGTGGTGCTCATAAAAGTGCATGGGGTCGCTGGAGAGGCTGTCGTAGATGCAGGTAGCACTTATACCCTTATGAAATACACTGGGAGACAGAAGTATACATCCTGGAAGATAACCACCTGTCAATGCCCTTATTACTCGGAATGGACTCACTAGTGTCAGTAGGGCTTACCATTACCTGTTGTGGCTGGAGTACGAGCTGCTGGGGGGCAAGGTCCATCGGTTTGGGAGGAAGGCTCCCTTACTTGCATTATTACCTCGCGTGGTTGGTTGTTGATCCCAGCCCAGTAGAGAAGGCAATTCTTGAACAGCTAGGTCATCGGGTATTAAATTTTTCCACCTTACAATTCACATTATCCTCACTATTATAGTTAGCACTATAAATGGACTGATTGCTTAGAATGTTTGTAAGTTTTAAAGCTGCTGATGAATCAAAGAAGTGGTTTTTAACAATATGCTTCTCATGAATGTTTTCTATCATTATTTCTATATTAAATAGTAAAAGAAAATGGTCTGATAGACCAATATCAATGACCTGATTAACATCAACTTTTAGTCCTTTGGTAATTACTAAGTCTAACGTATGACCTGCTTTATGTGTAGGCTGATTAACGAGCTGTCTCAAATCAAAAGAATCCAGGAGGTTCATGAATTCTTTTACTTTTTGTTCACACTGATTATCGATATGAAAGTTAAAGTCGCCGACTATTAAGAGTGTGTCATAGTTCGTAATTAAAATTGGCATTAAGTCTGAGAATTCCTCAAAGAAAGACGTGTTAAATTTAGGAGGTCTATAAATTGATAATACTAGAAAGTGAGTGAATAATAATGGCAAGATACTTGAAGGACTTGAATTTACCAAAACTGACATCTTTACACTTTAACTGGCTTGAGTAAATGTTTGCCAAGTCGCCGCCTTTCTTTCCTTGGCGATCCGCACGAATAAAACTGTAATTCGGAAGTGCAGATTCGATTAAAACAGCCGCGCCATCTGAGCTAAGCCACGTTTCACTTAGTGCAATAAAATCAATTTTTCTATCACTAATAAGATCGTTGATAAAAAAACGTCTTGTTAGTTAATGATCTAACATTTAATAGTGCCATATTTAATGTTTCGGAGGAGCAGAGCTGAATTCTATGTGCATTATTGATGTTTGGAACAGAAACAGAAAGTTATTTTTGTTAGCGCTGCTCTGTGTGTATTTTATATTTAATCTATAATCTGTTTTTATAGTTTTAATACGTTGATCATCTAAAGTAGTAATTGTAATTAAATTATTAGTGTTTATGCCGCACTGCCTAGATTTTTTACGTGTATTAAGATTGGTTATTAGAGTATTAATGTTGTGCACTTTTACGGAAGACTTTGTTAAGCAATTATCATGTCCTAGCAAAGCATTAGCATTACGGAAGGGGTTTAGAGTAGAAATAGACAATCAAGATAGACGAATTACCTTAGCAATGTTTTTGGAGAGGACCTGGGCGCCGAATCTATTCAGATGCAGGCCATCCCGCTTGAAGAAACGTGGCCTTTCCCAGAAGAGGTCCCAGTTGTCGATGAACCCGATGTCTTGATTCTTGCAGAAGCCTTTCAGCCAGTTGTTTAATCCCAGCAGATGACTGTAGTATTCGTTTGATCGTCTAACGAGAGATAGTGGACCCGAGATGAAGATCCTTGCCGACGGGGTCCTCTCTTTCGTGTCTTTAATTAGTGTTGCGAAGTCAGCCTTGAGAATTTCCGACTGTCGGTGCCTCACGTTGTTTACACCGGCGTGTAATATAATGGATCCCACTGCCCTGTTCTTGTGCTTCTCGTAGACTGTCGGCGCACGTCTCATCACATCTCGGACACGAGCACCGGGAAAACAAGAAACAAAAGATTTCCGATTAGGGCATGTGATATTGAGATTTCTTACAATCGAATCACCCATTATGATTACATCACCCGGGGTTGAAGGCAAACTGGGGACGTGGAGAGGGTCGAACCGGTTCTGGGTCACTTTGTACCAACAAAAGATCGGGGTTTCCATTATCAGTTGGTAATGCCCGAGACATATGTGCCCAAGTTCCTACAATATTACCATGATAGCCCAACCAGTGGTCACCTTGGACACACAAAGACACTGTTCAAAATCCTGGAGGTGGCATGGTGCCCGATGATACACAAAGACATCTGCTCCCATGTCCAGACTTGTACCACCTGTCAGCAATACAAAACCCCACCTGGTCTCCCCTCTGGACAGATTCAGCCAGTAACCATTACTACCCCAGTGGAGAGCCTAGACATGGACCTTATGGGACCATTTCCTGCCAATAAGGACAGGAAGACCTACCTGATAGTGTTTGTGGACTATTTTACCCGATGGTTGAAGCTATTCCCCATGGCTAATACCACAGCAAAGAAGATATGCTCCACCCAGAAGGACAAGATACTCACCCAATGGGGGGTGCCAAAGAACATCATCATAGACAGGGGCCCGCAGTTTACTAGCTCAGTGGCTGAAGAGTTTTGGAGACAGTGGGGGGTGGTTCACCTGAAGATGACAGCATACCGTCCCCAATCTAATCGCACAGTGGGAGAATCGGACTCTGAAGACAATGATTGCATCCTTCGTTGGAGACCACCATCAGGATTGGACTTAATGGCTGCCTTAGCTCTGGTTCACATTGAACACGGCGGTGCATGAGGTTACAGGTGAGACCCATGCATTGTTAGCTTTAGGCAGACAACTTAATGGCCCTCTGGAAAGAATATTTAATTACAATCCACCCAAACCAGACACATCGATTCACGATCATCTACAAACATTACACCACATTTCTCAAAGGTGAAGGAGAGGATGATGGTATCCCAGTCCAGGCAATCTCAATCGTACAACCAGAGACATAAGCTTGTTCATTTCTCGGTTGGGGAGAAAGTCTGGATCAGGACTCATCCCCTCTCCAAAGCCTCCAACAAATTTGCAGTGAAACTGGCTCCAAAATGGTTTGGCCCAGGTGAGATAGTGCTGAAAAAAGGTCCTATAACCTATTCAGTAAAGTGGGGTTTGCCAATGCTCAAGCCTTGGTTCGGCCGTACAGAACGGCCTGGATGTGGGGATTGTAGCGACGCTACTGGGAAAAGAAACTACTAGTCCCAAAAGTCCCTGCAATGGCTTCTAGTCCCAAAAGTCCCTGCAATGGCTCTGATTGGTCGTCTGCTGAGGGTGCAGGGGCTGCTGGGGACTAGGGGGCTGGCGCAACATTTTAAAGGGGGCCAGTTATACAGAGGAGGGAAAAAGTCTTTTGTATTTCATGTCTGGAGTTTCCTGTCTGTTTGCCTTCTCGTTTTGATACCTGTGGGTTCTTGTTTTGTCCTGGATTGTCCCCTGCTTTGGGTGTATGGAATGTCTAGTGTCTTCATGCTGCATGAGGACTGTCTGGAGATTTGTTGTCATCCTGTGAAGAAAGGAGCACTCCTGATCCCATTCACACATTATAATCTCATCAGGAAATACTGGTAGGACTGACCTTTACATTCATATACAGCGTGCTGACCTCTGGACTATTTACCTCCATCATTTCATTTCATCATTTGCTGTTTTTCATGGACTTCACCTATTGTGGTTTTTGTTTGTGGTTTGTTATTGCTTAATTTGTGTTTATTGTATAATAACTGGGGTGGTATCATTGTAGTGTGCATATATTTAATTTATTATTGCTTAATACATTCTGCCATTTCTGTTTTACTACTCTTTTTGTCTTTTCTACGCTTTTTGTCTCTGTGAAGGAGTGTGTATGAGTCGGGCCAAGGCTGGGTGCGTTCCTGAGATCCCCACCTAAAAAATAAATAAATCACCATCTTATCGATGGTGTGAATCTTAACAGGGATTTAATCCGCTACAAAGTGAAGAGAAAAGGAGATAGAACTATTCCTTGTGATGCTCCTGTGTTAGTTACGTTCATATCAGAAACACTGTCCTTGAGTCTCACAAATTGCAGTTTGCCCAACAGACAGTCCATTATCCAGCACACAATAGGCTTTTGTATCTTCACATCTTTGAGTACACCCATTTAAAGGGATCACTGGAAGGTATTGAAGTCACTGGAGAATCAAAAAAACATAATCTTCACAGTGCTACCAGACTTGCCCAGATAATAATAAGCTTTGTGATAGATAACTGCATCCTCCACTCCAATCTTTGTCCAATAGGCAAACTGCAGTGGGTCCAGGTGGTCTAACAGAACAGGACTTATATATTCCAGATTACAGATGATACCACAGTTGGCCAGCACAGGCCATAAGAACTCGAGGAGTGACTTCATCTGGTCCCACAGCCCTTCATGTGTATAGCTTCCTTTGTCGTCCCTTTACTTGGTTTTCAGTTATGGACAGCCCATCCTGATGGTTAGAGGTGCAGTCGGCACTGGCCATTCTAGTTGACATTGTAGGAGTTGAATTAATTTTGAAAATGAGCTGAATTCATATTACAATTCATATTGCAAGGGAAAGCCTTCCTTAAAACTAAATGTACCCTTGCCTGCAGAATATTTGTAAAGTACCACCTAGGGAATATGATATATTTATAGCAGACACACTTATGATCAGTTGAGACTATAGTGCAATATCACCTAAATACTGTGCTGTGTATGAAAAGATGTACTGTACAGCTGCCATGTTATGCCATTTTTACCGTGAACTATGATGGTAATATTGAGTTATTGGGATACTTTTAGTAGCACAAGCTGGAAATCCTACCATGGTTGATAGAGAGATGAATGTGGCACAATATTTAGAAAAAAACATGGAAAGCATAAATCCCTCTGCAAAAAAGATGAGTTTGGGGAATTAATTTATGTTTGAACTGAATAATATTCTGTGAACAAAACTGATCTACTGGAATGGCCTTCAAAGCAAAATGTTGCAAGACCAAAACATTTCTGCCCATTGCTATATTCCAATAAGTTTGAATTGGCTAACTTTTACTTTATAAGAAAGAAAGGGCAAATATTGAAATTCATCACAAGCTGTACATTTAAAAGAGGTGTTTTCAAAAGTTATTATGGCTACCTACAGAGAATCAATAAAGCACTGTCTCAGGGTGTAAGGTAGTGAAAAATGGTGACATTTACATTTTTAATTTTGTTTTGTTTCCTTTCTTTTTGGTATTAACTGATTCAGAAATAAAACTTTCTAATCAAATACATCAGAGTTTCAGGTTGGTAGTCTCTTACATGTGAAAAAAGCCAAATACTTTTTCAAAGCACTCTGCGTCTTTGGTATTAAACACTGTATCATACACAATCATCATTACAAGGCTGTCCCTGAAAATAATAATACAGATATTTCTTTATTTTCTCCTACATCACACAATCTTATGATTTCTACTTGTTTATAATTATTTTTCAGGCTTCACATCAAAAGTTGCTCTTTAATTTTATTGCCTTTTTCTGTTACTGTGTATTTTCCTAAAGTTTGTAGGAAGCAAAAACCAGTCACGTGTTGTGTCGTAAAGTACACTAGCCTACATTTTCCTTTTTTATTTTTATGAGATTTTTTATTAAATATATATATATTTACATATTATAATATAAACATGTTATAAAATGAGCTTTCCATGCTTTGACCTGCTTTATGCTTTCATGTATAAGGCATAGCTTTACTACATTATATATACAGTATATTGTGTAGTTGAATTGTTAAGTAGGGTTTTCTCCAGGAACTCATTTTCCATTTGCATCCCAATTACCTAAAAGCTAGGTTGAATGGGGATTGTAAATTGACTTTTTATCAATGAGAACTGGTATGTGCTTGAATGTGCCATGTGAATTACTAGAGCCCTTTACTGTGTTTGTACCTGCCACATTCTACTCACACTGGAATATTCATCAACTTTTATATGTGTGTTTTGTGGTTTTTTGACATGAGGACTCTGTTTCTATGGTTTATTTTTAATTTTGATTTGATTTTGTATAGTTCAGTTTCATTGCTTCTTGATTTTCTTTGATTACATGACACTGTTTGGAAGAGTTGTTGTGCAGATCATGTCACACTATAAGTGATGCTAAGAATATGGCTGCGGTCACACAATGCAGCAGTTGGCTTCCTTGTCAACTAGACCCTAGCACTGGGGTGGGCAATTAGTTTTTATGGGGGTTGGGGGCAACATGAGAAAATCAGCTTGTTGAGGAGGGCTGAACACATTCAGTCAACTGTTACATTACGGTAAACATGGAATATTTCTTTTTTTCACCATAATAACATTAACATAGACCACATATTCACAGATTTTGTTTGACTAATTTAACTATGAAACATACGTATACTACAGCATGCTTTCTAACACAATCTATAATTCCTGACTGTGTAAAACAAAATAAAAAAAAAACAAACAAAAAAAATCGAGAGTGGTCTCCCCTAGATTTTTTCATATACTCAGATATGGGATGGATATTTGAGGAGCAAACCACAAGACAATGATTATATTTTTATATTATGCATATTAAAGAGCCATCAACAACAAATTAAATATATGTTGAACAATTATTATAAAAGTAAAGTTGAATACTTCAGACTCTACAGCTGCATGAATAAAAGGTAAAGTACCACTTCCGGTTAGCGGAAATAGCCCAAAAGTTGATAGAAATCTATGTTTTGTACCTAATACTTGTATGCAAAATTTGTTTGACCAAAGTTAAAAAGTTCTCAAGTTATCATGTTTACATACACACAAACACAAACACACCACACAGACACACAGATATAATTCCAAAAATTGTAATTTTGGACTCAGGGAGGTCTAAAACATCGAAATTCATCAAAATCTCAACATAGAATTTTTGGACGATTACAATACTTTCCCTATACTTCATATACTGTACAAGAAAGTAACATACTTTGTATACAAGAAAGTAAAAAAGACATTTTACTGCATTAATCACTGATAAAGTATTTTACTGCCTCTGTACCTTTGACAACTTAGTGTTAAGAATTAAAACTTTGATGAGCTTCAACCAGTGCACTGAAGTCAGGTATAATTCCTGATGCTGCCATTTTCAGTGCAGCAGAGAGATGGTCATCACTTAGAGATGATCTGTACCTGGATTTGTTGAATTTCATTGCTGTTCTCATATGTATGTTGATCCAAAGAGGATGAGCATTCTCTGAGCTAGTATTCTCAAGTGTTGGAAATTCTCCTTTTTGAGAGAATTATAGAATGTCAGTAATGGCACTTACTTGAATTCTAAAAGTCCAAGTTGTACCTCACTGGTGGCACTGTCCAAATCAAATGTAAAAGGAGAGGAGATGGCGAACGTTTCAATTTCCACTATTCTGAAGTCTTCAAATTGCCTGGAAAACTCACCATGCAGTGCACAGAACGTGATTGCATATCTGTTAAGTTGGTCAGCAGATAAATTCCTGCCTCTCATTGTGGGAAAGTGTGTCAATGTGTTCCTCTCCACTTGTTGAAAGGGACTCAGCAGCTACCTCATGAAGGCCTTGACTAGAATATGCATATCATGTGTAAAAAGACATTTGCCTTGCAATTTTGTATTCAGTTCATTCATAAGTGCAATCACATCAGCATCAAATGCTAAATCTGATAGCCACTCAGTGCTGCTTAGCTCAGTGCTGGGTTTTCCTTTCATTTGACAAAACTCCTTAATCTCTGATTTCAGATCCTAGACTTGTTTGAACACTTTGCCCAAGCTTGACAGCTGTGTGGTAGCCCAGATCAGTGTGATCAGCCTCATGCTCCTCCAACTGTGTAACAATGTATTTATTACAACATCAAAAACAAGATTAATTTTCAATACTGATTTGCATAGCACTTCTTAATGAATAATACAATGTAAAAATACGGATTTTTGGGGCCACTTTTTTCTGCACACTTTTTAAAAGTCCAACATTTTAACCTGTCAACTTATGAGAACCATCAGTTGTAACACCAACTAACTTTTCCAACTGCAGTCCTAAATTTTGCATGCATATACTGATTTCAGTAAATAAATCTTTACTGGCTGTTGTCCCTTTCATTGACTGCATAGAAGCCATTCCCCAAGTCTTTTGTTATTCCTTTCACAAAAATCAGCAGCTATGCTGTGTCATGAACATCACAGCTCTCATCTAAGGCCAAGCAGAAGAAGCTGACATTTTCCACCATGCGCTTCAGCTGTAGTACCAGATTCTTTGCAATTCCTTTAATCCTTTTTATAACCATTTGCAGTGAGAGGGACTGATGTTCAAATTCATCCTTCTGCTCTAGGCAGAGTATTGTCACCGTCTCCAATAAGCACTCTTTAACTAATTCTCCATCAGAAAGTGGTTTGGTTCTTTTGGCAATTTTGTGAGCTACTATATAGATGGTTTTTACTGTTCCTTCTTTTCCTGTATGAAGTTTTGCAAAAAGTCTGCTGTTTTTGCAGTTGTTGTGGTGTGAAATTTTGTATACAAGTTGATAAACATTTTGTATGTCTTTATTTGTAACTCAGACAAAGCAATGTAATATTTGTGTTATATCATTGATAAGAAGAGCAATGGTTTCATGTTTAAGAAACCTCTGCCCTTTTAGGACTGAGTATTTGTAATTTTATGACAGGGTCGAGGGAAGTGCCTAAAACCAGTTTGGCAAATGATGCTCGGCAGGACTCTCTCAATCAACCCCCATGTGAAAGCCAGACTACCTAACTGGTAAGCATCAGCTCAACAAATGGCTTTGGGGGCAGGTGTGAAAGGTATAGTGTCCCCCCATTGGTTTGAAATATAGCTGTTTTGCAGTGGTTTTAATCAGAGGCCATTCTGTAGCACGACACCCTATTGGTGTAAGGATTTGGTTCAAAGAATGTATAAATTTGGTGAGTGTCTCTCACCATTACTGTGAAAAGAAGACCACACTGAGAAGCACAACTTGGCAGCCATATTGAGACAGGCTTGCAGCCTATCCTGAAGAAAGCCATAAAATGATGACTTAACTAGAGACATTTAAAATAACTGCAAGCCTGTTTGCCGCCTGAAACAACATATCAGCCTTTATCAGGTTGTATGGTTGCCAATATTCAAATGTACTTTGCTTATTGTTATTATTTCATAAATATTATCAATAGTACATTATTAAAGTTGTAACTTAACTCCTGCATGTCTTTTACTCTATGTAATTGTCCGAGGTTATAGATGCAGAAGGGAAGGTGGGGAGAAGTTATAAAGTACAATATCTTATAAACAGCGGGAAGTCTATGGGATTTGAGGCATTCTGACAAAGGCTACACATTAAAGCATACAAAAGGGGAAAGTACAGTAATATAGAACTCTACAAAGACAAAACAGCAATTTATCTAACAAATCTTCTGCAGTCCTCACCTTCTCCTCTTCAAATAAATTTCTGTATTTTTCGGCATGCTTGGTCTCGAAGTGATGGAAAAAGTTGTAGTTCTTAAATGCAGAGATGTGCGCTTTGCATACTAAACAGATTGCTTTACTGCTAACCTCCATGAAGAAATACTTAGGAGTCCAGAATTTGTTGAATGATTTGGTTTCCACATTAACTATCATTTTTTACTGCTCATTTTTGTTGAATCTTTACACAAAATGCAAACGGAACACAGATTAACAACTGGTGTAGTCTTCCTTTTTTCAATATAACATGAAGGATCTCTGTATCATCCCTTTCTCTAATGCAGTCTCCCACAGTTTCCTTCTCTTATATCCCGTCCTTTCTGATGTAATCAAGTTTGATCTGCCTCTGCAGGTGACATTTAGCTGTGATGCAGACTGACACACTCAGGCAAGTACTTGCCATCTGCACCATCCATGGGCAGGTCAAAATCAGACCATGGGCCACACTTGGCCCATGTGCCGTTTCAAAGCCCGTCTGCCCTAGCATCAGATTTGTGCTTTTGAATTTGACTTTGCTTTCCCCTTGATTTTAAAATTATGTCTGTCCCCTTTGATTCTTGGTTTCCTAGTTATATTGTCCTGAACAAATCTTTGCCTATGTATATCAATTCCTGGCCTTTTCTTCACTCACAATAATCCTGGAACACTTACATGTCTTGTGACACAGACAGACTCAAAGTTCTTATAACCAGGAAATGGGTTTAGGAAATGAGAGGATGGATGGATGGATCTTATGTTATACTTTATTCAGGAGGTTCTGTGTGTTGGAAACTTACACAGAAACAAATGTATGCCTTTTAAATGTTTTCAAGTAGCTTCCTACATCTAAGCTGTTCTTCTGTCTATGGGAAAGACATTTGGAAGCCTTGAAATCCAAGGATGAAATAATTTTGTCATCTTATTAGACTGCCCTGCAACATCCTCTTTAATAAAACCCCTGTGTGCGTCCAGATAGATAGATAGATAGATAGATACTCCAGCAGCACCTTACTGATGCAAAAAACAATATTAAATTAAAGATTGATAATAATGCAGGTAAAAAACAGACAATACCTTTGAATAATGTTAATGTTTATCCAACCCCAGGTGGAATTGAAGAGTCGCATAGTTTGGGGGAGGAATGATCTTCTCAGTCTGTCAGTGGAGCAGGAGAGTGACAGCAGTCTGTCGCTGAAGCTGCTCCTCTGTCTGGAGATGACTGTTTAGTGGATGCAGTGGATTTTCCATAATTGATAGGAGCCTGCTGAGCGCCCGTCGCTCTGCCACAGATGTCAAGCTGTCCAGCTCCATGCCAACAATAGAGCCTGCCTTCCTCACCAGTTTGTCCAGGCGTGAGGCATCCTTCTTCTTAATGCTGCCTCCCCAGCACTCCACCGTGTAGAAGAGGGTGCTGGCAACAATCGTCTGATAGAACATCTGCAGCATCTTATTGCAGATGTTGAAGGACGCCAGCCTTCTAAGGAAGTATAACCGGCTCTGTCCTTTCTTACACAGAGCATCAGTATTGGCAGTCCAGTCTAATTTATCATCCAGCTGCACTCCCAGGTATTTATAGGTCTGCACCATCTGCACACAGTCACCTCTGATGATCACGGGGTCTATGAGGGGTCTGGGCTTCCTAAAATCCACCACCAGCTCCTTAGTTTTGCTGGTGTTCAGGTGTAGGTGGTTTGAGTCGC
This sequence comes from Erpetoichthys calabaricus, assembly GCF_900747795.2. Taxonomy (NCBI): domain Eukaryota; kingdom Metazoa; phylum Chordata; class Cladistia; order Polypteriformes; family Polypteridae; genus Erpetoichthys; species Erpetoichthys calabaricus. The sequence continues at coordinate 148,932,176 of NC_041394.2, forward strand.
ACCATTTAACAAAGTCATTGATTAGGTCCCTATACTCCTCCTCCTGCCCACTCTTGATGCGGCCCACGATAGCAGTGTCATCAGCAAACTTTTGCACGTGGCAGGACTCCGAGTTGTATTGGAAGTCCGATGTATATAGGCTGAACAGGACCGGAGAAAGTACAGTCCCTTGTGGTGCTCCTGTGTTGCTCACCACAATGTCAGATGTACGGTTCCCAAGACGCACATACTGAGGTCTGTCTTTAAGATAGTCCACGATCCATGCCACCAGGTATGAATCTACTCCCATCTCTGTCAGCTTGTCCCCTAAGAGCAGAGGTTGGATTGTGTTGAAGGCGCTAGAGAAGTCTAGAAACATAATTCTTACAGCACCACTGCCTCTGTCCAAGTGGGAGAGGGATCGATGTAGCATATAGATGATGGCATGCTCCGCTCCCACCTTCACCTGATATGCAAACTGCAGAGGGTCGAGGGCGTGTTGAACCTGTGGCCTCAGGTGGTGAAGCAGCAGCCTCTCCATGGTCTTCATCACATGTGATGTCAGAGCAACAGGCCGGAAGTCATTCAGCTCACTAGGACGTGATACCTTTGGGACTGGGGTGATGCAACATGTTTTCCAAAGCCTCGGGACTCTCCCCTGTTCCAGGCTCAGGTTGAAGATGCGCTGTAGAGGACCCCCCAGCTCCAATGCACAGACCTTCAGCAGTCATGGCGACATTCCATCTGGACCCGCTGCTTTGCTGGCACGAAGTCTCCTCAGCTCTCTGCTCACTTGCGCTGTTGTAATTATGGATGGGGATATCTCTCCTATGCTTGTATCAGCAGAAGGATGTGTGGAGGGTGCAGTACTCCGAGGTGAGAGTGAGAGTGGGTTAGGGTGGTCAAACCTGTTAAAGAAGTTGTTCATTTGGTTTGCTCTCTTCACGTCTCTCTCGATGGTGGTACCCCGCTTCGAGCTGCAGCCAGTGGTGATCTTCATCCCATCCCACACTTCCTTCTTGCTGTTATTCTGCAACTTCTGCTCCAGCTTTCTCCTGTACTGCTCCTTCGCCGCCCTGAGCTGGACTCGGAGTTCCTTCTGCACGCGCTTGAGCTCATGCTGATCACCGCCTTTAAAAGCCCTTTTTCTTCTGGTTCAAAAGGCCCTTGATGTCACTTGTGTCCATGTGTGTGTGTCTTCTGGTGAAGTGTGCATGCGCGGGGCACTCTTTAATAAAGGACATCATTGCTGGGGAGAGTGCTGATTGGGTAGTCGCGGCCAAGGCAGAAGTACAGGGAAGGGCGGAATGAGTGGCAGAGTCACCGGCCTCTAGCAGATGCTTCCAAGGCCACCTGACGTGTCACACAAGACAGAGAGGGTGGGACCTATAAAATATTGCGCAGCCAATCCAATCGGATTTCGGTAAATGATGTAGGCAACATCTCCTGGAAGAACGGTCAGCTCAGCAAGTAAACATCAACAAAAGAAAGGCTGAAAGACAAAGAAAAATATGAGCAAATAGATCAATTTAAGAAAAAGAAAATGAGTGTCAGAAAAACGCTAAAACAGAAAGACTTAGAAGAGCACATAGATCTATAGAAGAACAGGAAAATGAAAAAAATTCTCAAAGAGAAAGACAAAAACGAGCAAACAGATCTATTGAAGAAGAGGAAAATGAGCATCAGAAAAATGCCAAAACACACAGAACTAAAGCTAAAATAAAGAGAGGCAGGATAAGAGATCTTCAAACAGACACAACACATCAATCAACAGCCACAGAGGAGAGGATAAATGTAATATTAATTATACTTACTGTATTGTCATATACATTTCTATTTTATTTTTATTATTATTTTACATTTAATATAGACTGTACCTACTAATGTTTATGCACTACTGTTCTAGCGCCTGTTATTGTAACGGGCTTAATGTCTAGTTTTATATAATTCTGTAGAATGACCAGGAGGATGAGCGGCTCGTTGGCCAGGGTCGCCAGGACTGTGAATGTCTCACTTTGTCTATGACTTTTGTGTCATAAGTATTCATTGAAACCCCAGGGTTATATTTTATGCAGGAATACTGTTGACTAAAATTTTTGTTTTCCTTACAACAATATTTATAATAATAACTTTGAAATTGCTGTTTTATTGAGCATTTATCTTAATCTTTATTTGTGTACATAATGTAATTTGTAATTTACATTTTACCTGAAAACCTGCTTTCATCACTCTGGGCCTGTTCTTCATAAAGAGTGCTATTCAAAAATAAAATAAATTGAATTTTTTGTTTTTAGTTGAGAAATAAAATACTACTATACATCCATCCATCCATATTCCAACCCGCTGAATCAGAACACAGGGTCACGGGGGTCTGCTGGAGCCAATCCCAGCCAACACAGGGCACAAGGCAGGGAACCAATCCTGGGCAGGGTGCCAACCCACCGCAGGACACACACAAACACACCCACACACCAAGCACACACTAGGGCCAATTTAGAATCGCCAATCCACCTAACTTGCATGTCTTTGGACTGTGGGAGGAAACCGGAGCGCCCGGAGGAAACCCACGCAGACACGGGGAGAACATGCAAACTCCACGGAGGGAGGACCCGGGAAGCGAACCCAGGTCCCCAGATCTCCCAACTGCGAAGCAGCAGCGCTACCCACTGCGCCACCGTGCCGCCTACTACTATACAAAAATGACGTATAAGCACACAGCAGAAATAGATAGATAGATAGATAGATAGATAGATAGATAGATAGATAGATAGATAGATAGATAGATAGATAGATAGATAGATACTTTATTAATCCCAATGGGAAATAAGGGTCCATGGTAATGTGTTAATGCAATTATGGATCTTGCAAATCCGTATTTGCGAAACTAAGACCGTGAACCAATTTAGTAGCTAATTAGGGTAACTAAGAATAATAATAATAATAATTCTTTACATTTATATAGAACTTTTTCTAATGAAGTAAATTAACATTGTAATGTTAAGATGCCAGCGCACAGGGAGAAGGAGAAGAATAGAAAGAGTTATTTAAAAGAATGTAATACATAAAGAAAGCTTATGCAAGGTTGTAACTTTAAATGTCCTCTTACACACGGTCAAGGAACATTACTGAAAAGTTTCTTGTTCGGTACAAATGTCAGGAAGTGACTTTTCATGGCACAATCTGAGCAAGTAAAAAAAAAATTGATTACAGTCTCATTATGGCCAGGGAATAGTGTCAGGGAGTGGAAACTGGGAAAGAAGAGTACCTTTAACTCAGAAGGAAATGTAAATTTTGATCACACAGTTGTTAACTTTAGAATCAGAATTAATGATAAAGAGCACCATTAACAGGCAGTCAAGAATCTTTAAACATGGTGCTACAGATAACATGATAAGATTAGTACATGTGCACAAAGAGTAGGGGATGGACAGAAAATATACACCATACAGGTCAATTGCATAAATGAAGAGACATATAGACGACAATATCATATTATGTGTTTACTAAGGAAGATGTGGTTAGCCGATGGCTGGTAGGCAGCATGGAGACGATGGGGAGGAGGAGTTTGTTGCATTTAGCAATGCCACAGACAAACAGAAAAAAAAAACCATCAAAACACTGGAAAGCTCTTTAGCTGGCTTTACAGAACAGGATCAGATCTGTTTGGAACCAAATCAAATACAGCCTGCTTAATTACACAAAAAACAAAATCAAACAAAAAGCCCTGAGCTAGTTATTTCCTACAGGCCTCTTCCCAAGCAAAGGCCTAGCAAGTGTAATGTCTAGCTTTATAAAATCACTTTTGCAACCTCATGTTTGAATGCCAATGTACATAAATGTGGCGGCAATAATCTGGTATAACATTACCCATCTTCAGTACAATCTGATAAAACCAATCCACAATGCCAAGAATAGACAAGAATAAACTATGTGTTCAACAAATAAAAAAAGAGATTTAATAACCAGGAGAACTTGATCAAACCTGAAAGTCTTAAGTCCTAACTAAAAGCATTTGGAAAGAAACAGCAAGAATTTAGTATTTATCCCAAAATTACGACACCTGATAATGCAGTATGTTATTGGGGCAATATGGGTCACATACCACGTAGCTAGCAGCACGGTTGTGTCTGCAAAGAATATGGCAGCATCCATGCAAAAGATGGGAATGCATAAACAAAAAAAGACTCAACAAAATGCACATCACCAAGATAAGAAAGTAAATTAATAAAAAGTATGCAACATGTGAAAAATTGAAAAATAGATTCCAACATGTACTAAAATAAAGTTCATGATGTCTAGATTCTGACAGCAAATTGAACACTTTAATCAACTTCAGCAAATTAATTCTGTTATAATGAAAGCATCTTTGTTTTAGGAGCTGAAACAATTCTGTATCACATCTTACAGTTAATTTTTATGTTCCCCATATTTCACATATTGAGGAAGTATTGTTTTCATGAAAAAAAACTTGACACTTGGGCTTTTAATAGAATAAACATATTTAATATCACTAGAAAATGAAAACATTTTTGGAAAGATTTCTGTGTACAGTGGAACCTCGGTTCACGACCATAATTCATTCCAAAACTCTGGTCGTAAACCGATTTGGTCGTGAACCGAAGCAATTTCCCCCATAGTATTGTATGTAAGTACAGTTAATCCGTTCCAGACCATATGAACTGTATGTAAATATATATATTTTTTTAAGTTTTTAAGCACAGATATAGTTAATTAAACCATAGAATTCACAGCGTAATAGTAAACTAAATGTAAAAACATTGAATAACACTGAGAAAACCTTGAACAATAGAAAACTAACATTGCAAGAGTTTGCGCTATACTGTAGCCTTATGACCTGATCGCTGTAAACACTTTTTTTTTTTTTTTTTGAGTTTTAAGCACAGGGAAAAAAGGGAATATTTGAACAAATCTGAACTTTATTTAAAAGCCAACCATAAGCAACCAAGAAAGTAACATTGCAGGAGTTCACACTAATAGCCTTACAACCCGATCGCTGTGTAAACTTTTTTTTTTTTAAAGTTTTAAGCACAGGGGAAAAAAATGAACATTTGAAAAATCAGAAATTTAATAAACAACCAAGAAAAGTAACATTGCAACAATTCACGCTACGAACTGAAAAATGAACATTTGAAAAATCCGTAATACAAAAGCTAACCATAAACCACCAAGAAAACTCACCTTGCATGAGTCAAGTTCTGACATGAAGGAAGTGAGGAGGAACTGAGTGGAGAGGAGGTTACAGTTTTGAGGGAGTCCGGCTCCGCGATGGAGGGATGTTCTCCTTCAGGTGTTTTCTTTGTGATTTCTTGGGTTTCTGGTGTTTTTAGCTGTTTAGCTGGTGGATCAGTCTTCATGAAATAGCGGTCTAATGTGACTTGCCTTTTCCTACGCATAAAAATATTTTGGACCATATCATCAACCAAATTTGGAGGGTGTGCCATTGCATTGTCCATCAGAAGAAGGCATTTTTTAGGCAGGTTATTCTCTTCGAGATATCGCTTCACGGCGGGAGCAAAAGCCTCATGCAGCCATTCCAAAAACAAGGTCCTTGTGACCAACCCCTTTGTGTTTGCCCTCCACATCACAGGCAGTCTGGCTTTGTTTACATTGTGCTGCTTGAAAGTACGAGGGTTCTCAAATTGGTAAACAAGTAGCGGCTCGATTTTTACGTCGCCACTAGCGTTAGCACACAGCAAAACGGTTAACCTGTTCTTCATTGGTTTATGGCAGGGCATAGCCTTCTCTTCCTGGGTAATGTAGGTCCTCTTCGGCATCCTCTTCCAGAACAATCTGGTCTCGTCGCAGTTGAAGATTTGTTGTAGGATGTAGCCTTCGTCCTCCACTAATTTTGTGAAATTTTTCACGAATTCTTTCGCAGCTTCAGCGTCGGAACTAGCAGCCTCTCCATGCCTTACCACACTATGAATGCCACTTCTCTTGTGAAACTTTTCAAACCATCCTCTACTGGCTTTAAATTCCTCACTTTTGTCACTCGTAGAAGGATAGTTTTGCAGCAAATCGCCATGAATCTTCCTGGCTTTCTCGCATAACATCGCCTTGCTTACGCTATCCCCTGCAAGTTGCTTCTCATTCAGCCACACTAGCAACAGTTTTTCCACCACTTCCAGCACTTGAGGCCTCTGCCTGGTTAACGCTGTAACTCCTTTTGCAACATTAGCTGCTTTAATAGATTCTTTCTGCTTTAGAATAGTTGAAATCGTAGATCTTGACTTCTTGTACTCGGTGGCAAGATCAGTAACACTCTCATACTCTCATCAGTAACACGTTCATACTTTTCAATAATTTCTTTCTTTACTTTGATTTCAATTTTCTGCAAAACTTTCTTCTCACCACTCTTCACTTGCTTAGAAGCCATGGTTAACTGCAAAAGCACACGAAATACTGTAGAGCACAAAGAGTTCACAGGTAAAGCACACACGTCTGACAGAGAACAATGAACAGGGAGAGGCTGAACATGTACTTAAATATAGTAATCGGTGCGTACGAACTGGAAGGGAAATGAAATAGAGTGCAAAGCGTTCATAGTGAAAGCACGCATGCACGTGCAAGCACGCACGTCTGACCGAGAACAATGCAACACGTGCGGAAATCATCGGCGCACACAAACCAAAAGGGAAACTGGCTTGTTCATATACCGAGTGTATGGTTGTGAACCGAGGCAAAAGTTTGGTGAACTTTTTGGTCGTAAACCGATTTGTACGTGTACTGAGACGTTCGTGAACCGAGGTTCCACTGTATGTGGTAAGAATTTTGTGAATATTGTAACTCAAGAGAAAAATGAACCAATTCTTAGGAAATTTTGTAAAGAACTTGCACTCGTTACTGTTAAGAACTGATTAGATTTTTGGTGAATTCTAAATATTCAGCTTCAGGTTTGCATAGCTCAACATTTTAAAGTCAATACTAACAATAGCTAAACCACTCAAATCAAGACTTCTGAGTTTCATTCAAAGTTTGAGCTTTGAGTTTTTAAAGTTCACTATTTTCAAAATCAGTAGTCATAGCAGCTAAACTTTAGTTGCAAAGAAAACTATTAATTTTATGCTGTTATGAGAATACTAGTATTGACAATTTTTTGTGTCAGATACACTCTTAAAGGTGCCAGAGTGGTTCTTCAGAGCAATGCCATAGAAGAAAAAATGTTCCCAAAAGAACCGTCCACATGAAGGTTTCAGAAAGAACCTTTATTTATTTATATTTACAGTATATACAGTCCCCATACACGGAATCACCATGAATAAATGGTAACAGATTTGTGAAATACATGGGTCATTATTTTAAAAGGACTCTTTCTGCCTAAGTCCAGCAACACAGGTTAAGTCCAGGTTTTGTAACTTGTTAGTGTCCTGCAGCCCACCTTTTTCAGGGGTTAAAATCATCAGGGCTTCTTGGAAGAAAGGTTTGGAAGGAATTGAAACAAAATTCAAGTAGATGTCAGAAAAACAATTCAAAAGATTTGCATTTAAAGTGGAATCAAATTTGAAAAATAAACTTCAGTGGTATTGCATCTTGCTTATATTTTGATAAATCTACATCTTATACTGTACTTGTTTTAAGTATGGCAAAAGTCATCTGCTAGCCACAGCTGTTTATTTTAACATCTAATTTTCAAAACATTTCACTGTGCAGTCCTTTTGGAGAGGTGGCAGCTAGCTTAGGTTAACCAAAGGAGGCCTAAGAAAATATTTTTTAAAAAGCTGTTATTGGATCAGAAAAGCCAAAGGTATGCAATAAAACTGTTTTTATTTACATGCTACAGGAGAAAAGGTTGAAAATACAAATGGAGAAGTCACAAAGTTATAGAAAATTTTGAAGGAATAGGTTTTTTGGTTTTACACATTTGCATATTCACAAAGCTTTATTTTTAATGTGTTCACAGCAAAAACTCTTAGATTACAATTAAGGCAGGCTTTTTACCATTCACATCAAATATCATTATTCTTTCAATGGATGGATATGCTTATGCCAAGAGCCACGTCCTAAATTCAAAACCCTCAGGGAGAATCTTAGAGAATTAATTGAAAACAGTGCTGATCTTAGCAATCTAGTGTTTGGCTGCACATTTTCAGTCCCACTTGTCAGTGAGATGTGTATTTGCTGGGAAACTCCCCAGTATCTGTTTTATTTCACTCATGCAATTAGAGTGTGACAATGTTGCATTAGTCAGGTCCCATGTAACTGTGGCTTCAGTCTAAGTGTGAACTGTCTTGTTTCTGTCTTGAGTCTGTACAGCTGTTCCTCCCACCTAGGCGGTTTCAGCGTCATTTTTGCTCATCTGTGCTGCAGCTGATTCTTCAGCCTATAGACAGTGGTTTTGCTGTTTTTATTTTGCTGGTTGCCAGTTTACACAGTGTCTGATATGGAAACCAACTGTTATTTATGCATGTAGGACCATCCAGATGGCTGCACCAAAAAGTCTTGTGATTCTAGCTCTTTTTATTTTATAATTTGAGTCCCCACCTTCTTTTTTGACTCCCCAATCCACTGTTTAAATGACTAGCTAACTTTTGTTTGCACTTGGCATTAACTCTATAATCTTCTTTTCGTCTAGATAACCTATTTACATCTAAAACTAATTTTTCTGTTTGTTTTTGTTTTCTACAATATATGCAATGCCCTGACTCACATCCAAGTACTTATGATTCATTTGTGTAGGCAACCAGTCCTACCAGAGTCAAAATTTGTCTGATTTCTGTTTGCTTTCTATCTGCTAACCCTTGAGGACAGCTATGTTATCTATGTAGTCAACTGCCATATTCAAGCTGCTACTTCAAATTTAGTCTTCAGCATTTGGTTATCACCATCTAAATCTGAAATCCTCCTTGCTCTGGACACCTTTATTTATAGTTTGAAATTATGTCCTAGTTAATCTTGCCCCTTGAAGTGTGTTTTTCTTTTTATATAAGTAAATATTTCCTGATTTGTTTCCTATGCCATTCAAATAAAACATCGTTGATCCAGTAGGCCTGATGGAAAACACTTGTATTCATTCAGTTCAAGTATGACACTAAAATATCTGCTTAACAAATAGGATACCTAACCTCTGCCTCTCAAAACACATAATATACTAACAAACCTTCAAGTAAATCAATCCTTATATTTTCCATTCTGCTGGATTGGAACAGAGAGGGTTTTAATTATAAACTAGATAACAGCCAGGTTCCCCACCTCTAACAAGATCATATTTAAGCACCATTCATTAGTTTCAAAATGTATAGCAACATAGTAAAAGATTCTCAAACCCATATCATTCCATCTTCAAACCTGTTAAATCCAATTCAGGGTATCCCGTGGAAATAACAGTATAGTGCCCCGGGTCCTGACCTGAGAGAGACACACTCCTCAGGTGGTTGAAACCTGTCTGAGGGGGATGGAACTATCCAGAGAACCCAACATTGTGAAAGAATAATTCTAGGGTAACATACTGTAGCTTATATCTTAAAGAAATAGCAAAAAGTTTTAACGAATGTCATGAAGCCAGATAGGGGTCAAGTGAACAACAAAATGTACTGAAAGATGACTAACAGATGACTAAGAAATCAGCAGATGTCCTGTAAACAGTGAGAATGAACAATTGTTATATGCACAGAAATTTCAAGGGTGGTAGCTCATCTCAAAAGGTATAAGAAGAACCATATATTGTCACACACATGCGGTTAGGTGACAGCCAGCGGGCTTGTCGGTGCGCAAAAGAAACCGAGACAAGGGAATAAGACAGGGTATTAATGCCTTTCTCTCTTCCTCATCAGGAAACAAGAATAAAAACCTCCATTGGGTCCGAAAACGCCGTCTGGAGAGAACTCCATTTCCACATACAAACTCGGATGTCTCTTCCACCATTCCAAGATGACTTCACTTCCGGTCCTCTTCCATTTTCCCCATCTCCAGTCTCCAAAGAATGATGTCACCTCCGTCCGTTACTTCCCTTGTTACCACAATTTCCTTTTGTTTGTTTACTTCTGCACAATAATGTATAAAAGACCCAACGGAACTGTTTATGTTGTCAAATGTTTATTTGGAACTTTTTGACCGTGGGAGCAGTTGTGACGGAAAGCTTGACTCCACCACATCATATGGGGACGGCTCCCCAACCTTTAATTTGTTTTGTCTCATTTCTTCACAGATTGGCGTAGTCAGCAGGATTTGCTGTTCAAAGAATGTAAGCGGAAATGGAACTTAACACTGTCTTGGGCTCGATTCTAACAGAGTTTGCAGCTGGGAAAGACTCAGACCCAGCTTGTGGAGACAGAGGCTAGGCTTGCGGCTGCAGAAGCAGTAAAGCCAGAGGCTGCATGGCACCCCTCTCCTCCGCTAGTACCATTAGCAGAGGAGGAAGATATTGAATTGTACTTGTTAATTTTTTAATGCACAGCCACCCGAAACCATTGACCAAAGGCAGATTGGACCCACATACTTGCGCCATACCTCAAGGGCGATGAAAAGTGCGCTTACTATGTTCTCCCTGAGGAGGAGGCCGCCGATTACGTAACCTTGAGGGGCGAACTTTATAAGCACTACAGCGTTACCTCGGGCCAGCAGGCAAGGGAATGGCGGCATTGGAAATTTGACCCTGACTGACCGCCACGGGCTGAAGCATTTGAGATTTGGGGCAAGATGGGCCGATATCAACAATGCACAGCAGGTCATGGAGCAACTTGCTTATGAAACCCTTGTCAATGCCATGGCTGATTATCTCGCCCAGTAGGTCTGAAGGCAGGCTTATAAAAACATGGATGGCCTTGTCAAGGTATTCAAGCATCACCTGGCATTGCCAGGTTGGGGGAGTCTGAAGGGTCCGCTCGCAAAGCCTTACAGGAATGTGTCGCTACTCCTGAGCCATCCCGCTGCCCCACGGAGCCTCTGGCCAGACAAAAGGAGAAACAACCCAGTCTTCCCCGCTGGTTCAAAGTGTAGGGAACTGGGTCACATAATCACTGCATGCCCGCTGACAACAGAGCTGATTGACTGCACTTTGGCTTGGGGAGAGAGGTATTGTGCTTTGTCTAATCCCCTGTCAGACCCACATACAGGAGTGGTATTAGTGAATGGATATCGGGTAATCGCGATGCTAGACTCCGGGAGTAACATTTCTGTTGTTGCTTGCCATGTTGTCCTTCTGCAATAATTCCTGAAAACAAAAGTCAGTGCGATGTGTATACATGGGGAGACCAGATATTATAAGTCCGCCAACTGTTATATAACCTGGGAGGGTGTACCTAAAAAGTTATTAGTGGCTGTACTACCTGACCCTCCTTACCCGGTTATATTAGGATGAGACTGGTCTGAGAATAAAAACAGTATGGAAATAACCACTTCTAAGAATAAGTTGGGCCTCGAATTGGACAGACTTTCTTCTGACCTGGATGTCCCCACGTCTTGTATCCCGGCAACCCAAAATGGTGCTGATGCTCAAGTGGAAGAGTCCACCCCTTCACTGACCGAACTCTGGAGAAGTTGCTGAGCTCAAGACTCCAACCCTTGAGGTCAACAATGAGACTTTATCCACACTAGCCACCCAGTTTAGGTCTACACCCTCGTCCTTAAAACGGCAACAATGGAACGATGATTCCTTAAAATTTGCTAGAAATGCTATAGTTTCAATTGATGGGCAACCCACACGAAATTCTATGCCACAAGGACCCTACTTTGTATTAAATAATGATCTGTTGTATCGAGTAGCGGAGCATGAGGGGGAGCTGAGGGCATTGTTGCTAGTTCCGCAAACCTTCCAGCAGGAGGTTTGTGAATTAGCACATGCCGATCTCCTTGGCGCCTAACGAAAAGACTATGAAGAGAATTAAGCTCCGATTCTTTTGGCCTGGATTAAAGGAGGATGTTCGACGGTTTTGTTATTCCTGCCCAGAATGTCAACTATGTCAGATACCCCGTAGGGACTGTGCTCCTCTTATTCCTCTTTCTTTGATTGATTCCCAGAAGCCGTCCCCCTGCACATGGCTAATTCTAAGAATATCGCACGGGAACTTGTAGGGCTCTTCTCAAGTGTGGGAATCCCGAATAGATTGGAGAAAATCCAAGCCATTCTAAAAGAACACATGGGGCAGGCTCAGTCAGTTTTGGAACTACAATAAGAACAGCACTCTGCGGGAGTTCTTCCCTGGGGATCGTGTCATGGTATTCTTGCCCTCTTTCCACTCAAAACTATTGGCACATTGGCAGGGCCCCTATGAGATTAAAGAAAGAAAAGGGCTTGTCGATTACCTGGTTAAACCAAATCGTCAGTGAGCAAGCAGATTTACCATGTCAACTTGTTGAAACACTGGAAGGACAGGGAACTCGATCCTCTTTCCGGTCAACCCCGTTCCCTTTTCACATAAAATTTATCTCTTAATCTCGGCTTGAATTTGACCCACCAACAGGAATCAGCTATCCTGTCATTCCTCGAAGTGGCTGGTGAGCTACCTGGGCGCACTGCACTGATACAGCATGACATTGTGACAGACCTGGGGGTAGTTGTCAGAGAACGCCCCCATCGCCTCCCAGAAGCAAAACGTGCTGAAGTGGAGTTGGAGACCAGGCAGATGCTGGAACTGGATGTGATCAAGGAAAGCCACAGCCCTTGGTCAGTCCTGTCGTCCTTGTCTCTAAACCAGATGGGACTTGGAGGTTCTGTAATGACTTCCGACATCTCAACCAAATCTCCAAATTTGAAACATACTCAGTGCCCCAAGTAGATGAACTCATTGAGAGGCTAGGGAATGTGCAATACTTGACTACTCTTGACATGACAAAGGGATTCTGGCAAATTCCCTTAATGGAGTCCACTAAGGAGAAAACAGCGTTTAGTACCTTAGTGGACACTGGCAGTACAAGGTACTCCCTTTTGGATTGCACGGAGCACCAGTGAACTTCCAACAACTGGTAGATAGAGTGTTAAAGCCCCACAATGCCTATAGTTTCATCTACATGGATGATGTTGTCAAATTTTCCAGCACATGGGAAGAACATGTGCTGCAGGTTTATACCATCTTGCTGATGCTAGCTAAAGCCAAGATACAAATTAACCCAAAAAAATGCTTCTTTGGGTTAAACAAGGCCAAGTATTTAGGCTACCTAGTGGACAGGGGGATGGTTAGACCACAGTGTTCCAAGGTTGATGCAATTCTGAACTGGCCCCATCCGATTACCAAGCAGCAGGTACAGACCTTTGTTGGATTAATGAGCTACTACCGCTGGTTTGTGCCTTGGTTTTCAGAAAGAGCTGCACGCTTAACTGATATGTGGAATGGGATTAGAAAGCAGAACATGCATTTTGTGACTTAAAAGAGGCCCTTACCTCAGCACCATATTGAGAACTCCTGATTTCTCCTCTCCTTTTATTCTCTAGACCAATGCTTCTTACACAAGTCTTGGTGACGTGCTGAGAAAGAACATCTATGGTGCCGAACACCCCATGATGTACCTGAGCCAGAAACTACTTGACCGGGAGGCCAGGTATGCGGTGGTAGAACAGGAGGACCTGGGGCCTCATGCATAATGCCGTGCGTAGAATTCACACTAAAACATGGCATATGGACAAAAGCGGAAATGTGCGTATGCACAAAAAAATCCAGATGCATAAATCTGTGCAAATGCCAACTTCCAAGTTCTTCTGCTCCATAAATCCCGGTCAGCGTGAAAAGTAACGCATGTGCATGCGCCTGCTGCCACTCCCCAACTCCTCCCAGAATTATGTCTCTTTAAATATGCAAATCAATGTTAATAGCCCTTAAGCTCAGTGTTCTGTGAAAAGGCAATGGCACAAGCACGGGGGAAAATAGATGAATTTCAGCGAATACCAAGTGGAGACAAGGAAAAACGTACTATTTGTTGGTTTAAACAGTGGTATAAACAACAAAAGGAAGTTCATCAAGTGACAGAGTGTCGGAGAAACTCAAGTTTCTCAAGTTCACAAAGTCGCACAGTGCCCGAAATAAAAAAGAAGTTGTCAGATATCAAAGTCGACATGAAAAGGCAAGTCATAGCCCACTGTCTGAGTGTCATATGAAAGATTATTAGGGTACAGAGAAAAGAAAAAAAAAATAGGGACACAGTGGGATAAAAGCTTGAAATGTCAACTTTAATCTCGTAATTTCCACTTTAATCATGTAGTTTATCTTGTCATTAAAGTAGAACATCATAAAATTCATCTTAATATCGTTTAATTTACTAGTTTATCAAATACCATCGTAACTAAAGTAGCATGTTAAATGCTTTGTATTGCATTTGTCCTTCTATGTGCTCTATGTGTGTGAATCACTACATGCTTCTTAAACGGGCTTTCTCTTCCTCCGACACGGCATAGAAACCATTACATTCGTGATATTACAGTTCTCTGAATAATTTAAATACTGAGATGTATACTTGATATAATTCCAGTATTTATATCATATCAATTAAACCATGTATTAAACATGGGAACGCGGTGGCGCAGTGATAGTGATGAACTGGCGCCCCATCCAGAGATTGTTCCTGCCTTACGCAAGATGCTTGGTGTGCTGTGCGTGTTCTTCGATTAAATAATTTATTGCAGCAATACTGTCTCTTTCAAATGTACTAATGCCCAATTCCTGTCCTTCCTTTTCTTTCTCCAGGTACCCAATCACCACACAATCAGCTCATTAATAGACATTAAACCATCTGTAAGCTTAGAACTCTGATTCTTCAAAACGTTTAAGGAAGATTGAAATATCTTTGTAGTACATGTTTGATTATTCTATCAATCTATCCTTCCAGTGTCGCGCCAGCCCCAGCAAGAATACAGCGCGTGGCAGGAACAATCCCTGAACGAGGTGCCAGCTCCTTGCTAGCGCTGTGACACCGTGTCCTAACATGTTTAATTATTAAAAATACAGATTATTTAAATGATGTTAACATTTTATTTTGCTGCATTTCATCTTAAAAATGATACTGTCATCATATGTAAATACGCGCTTTATAAAGTGGCGCAGGTTGTGCAATATTATAACTGTATCGCAAGTTTACATTGAGGTAAGTGTACTTATAAGTACAAACAGTTCTACAAGGAGCACTTGATGGACTGATTGATTGCATTTATAGTTCTTGGGATGAAACTGTTTCTGAACCGCGAGGTCAGTACTGGAAAGGTTCTGAAGCCATATGAGAACAGTTCAAATAGGCAGCATGGCTGAGGCAGTGTGCGCTCGATGCTGTATACCGATAATTCTCTTTCCTATCAGCTGCTGTAGAGCTGTGATTCCATACTCAGATACAGTGATATAAATACTCTGAGTGGTGCAGTAAGAGTAATATGGAAAAAGATGATCTGCTGTGGCAACCCCTAATGGGAACAGCTGAAAGAAGAAGAAGAAGGTGCAGTGAGAGTAACAACCCTAAAGCAGCAATGGTATTTGGAATAGTTTGGCCATTCCATGGACCATTATATTGTTACAGGTTAATTACAATCAGATGCCTTAAACTAATAAACAATATGCAGTTAATTTCAGTGTATATGATAAAGCCGAATCAGGGATGTGGATCTAAAAAACAAAGGGAAACCACACTAGAACAAAAGCACTGCTTTGACGCTGGGTGCCGCTAGTTTGTAAAACTGAGCGGAGAACTTGTGTACACCAGGGTTTGAGCTAGTGTGAAAATGTGCATGGCTTTACACGAAGTTTAGGTTTTATACAACGCGATTTGAGCGTGGAAACGGGAGTACACAACATTTTTGTGTGTACGCACCATTTATACATAAGGCCCCTGGCGATTAAAAGGGCCATGACCCAGCTGCGGTAATACCTTTTGGGCTGGGAATTCACCCTGATCACAGACCATGCTGCCCACCAGTGGATAGCTCTTCACAGGGAGTTGAATCCTCGGGTCACCAAGTGGTTTTTGGACCTGCAGCCTTATAGGTTCAGTGTCGTTTGTCGCCAGGGCATTCTCCAGGCTAACGCCGATGCCCTTTCTTGGGTATTCAACCTCTTTCTTGGGTTGCCCAACCCAATGGGTCTGGCCTGAGGTGGGGAGGTCGTGTCACACATGCACGATTAGGGGACAGCCAGCAGGCCCAAAAGAGAGTATAAGAAACCGAGATGGGGAACTAAGACAGGGTATTAATGCCTTTCTCCCTTCCTCATCAGGAAACAAGAATAAAAACCTGCATTGGGTCCAAAAACGCCATCCGGAGAGGACTCCATTTCCACGTACAAGTGACTTAGAGTCATAAGAGAATATAATGCAAATTAATATAATATGAGTCACATTTCTGCATGCTTGGACAGTGTCATTTGAAACATTTGAATAAAAGAAAATTTTTTGGCCTTTGAATGACAGATGATTGTTTTTGTAGTCTTTTTAAGAATTGTTTTGCTGGTCCTAACTAAGAATGAAAATAAAAAATCTCAAACAACAAACAAATGGGAAAACACATATGGGTGGTGGTCAAAACTAAACCTAAAATGGTAGCATAAAAATGCAATATTAATAGCAAAAAATTATTGACCACATAAAACTGTACAAGTAAATAACAAAACCTTAAAATTGTGCACCCATCAGACTTTCCTGGGTGTGACTGATGAAATTGCCATAATAATTTAAGAGCATGGTGAACATGAAATGGAAACCAGAAGCTATCTTTGGAACCATATCCAGAGAAAACTAGAAATTCTTAAAATCTATTTAATAAACACATATGTTAACTCTTAAGCAGTTGGTATCTTGCTTAAGAGGATAACGTGTACTTTTTCAAAACCTTTCCATAACAAGGATAATGGAATAACTCTGAGATGATGTTAAGTCAGAAACAATGTTTATTGATAACTTCTTCTAAGGTGTGCTAGGTGGAGGAAGTGGGTGAAGGAAATACAAGAGAGGCAATAGATAGCCTAAGATCTTCTAAGGTGATAATGAAAGAAATTTTTCTTGGAGCAAAACACTTTTCTGAGTCTACTGAATATCTTTATGATCATACTGCATGGAGAAAACATCAGCTTTCAATTTTTCTTTTGTGCACGGTAAGAGGTAAAATGATTTTTTTTTTTTTACATTTTTTAAGCATTTTACTGATTTTATCAAAATCAAATAATATTCCTTACAAGAAAGTTGAGTTTAACAAAACTAGGTTAGAAACAAATCAACCCCACCCATGAGAAAGAGAGCTAGGCCAACAGAGTAAAACTTTAAACTAGTAAAAATAAGTAAATAAATAAATTAATAAGAATAAACAGAATAAAAAAGAGGGTAGAGAATCTGCTTCCTCAATTTAAATAAATATTCTAAAATGTTATTGATTTGATCCTGCCAGGTTTTGAAAAAGTTTTGTACAGATCCTGTAAGTGAGAATTTGATTTTTTCCAATTTCTGAAAATATATAACATCAGTTATCCACTGACTTAAAATAGATGAGTTAGGATTCTTCCAGTTGAGCACGACAAGTCTCCGTGCCAATAGTGTAGTAAAGGCAATCACAGTTTGTTTCTCCTTCTCCACTTTAAGCCCATCTGGAAGTACACCAAACACAGCTGTTAATGGATTAGGAGGGAGTGTAACACAAAGGCTGTCTGAAAGGCATTTAAAGATTTTGGTCCAAAATGATGTTAATTTGGTGCATGCCCAAAACAATGGGCCCAGTGAGGCTGGAACTTGATTGCAGCGTTCGCAGGTTGGATCTTGCCCTGGAAACATTTTGGACAATTTTAAACGAGACAGATGTGCTTGATACAGTCATGGCTGAAATTATTGGCACCCCTGGAATTTTCCCAGAAAATGCACCATTTCTCCCAGCAAATTGTTGCAATTACAAATGTTTTGGTATACACATGTTTATTTCCTTTATGTGCATTGGAACAACACGAAAAAACAGAGAAAAAAAGCCAAATCTGACATCATGTCACACAAAACTCCAAAAATGGGCCGGTCAAAATTATTGGCACCTTTTCAAAATTGTGGGTAAATCGTTTTATTTCAAGCATATGATGCTCGTTTGAACTCACCTGTGGCAAGAAACAGGTGCTGGGAATACAGCAATCACACCTAAAACCAGTTAAAACGGAGAAAAGGTGACTCAACCTTTCTGTTGTATGTCTGAGTGTGCCACACTAATCATGGAGAACAGAAAGAAGAGCAAAGAATTGTCTGAGGACTTGAGAACAAAAAAAATATATCAACAATCTCAAGGCTACAAGGCCATCTCCAGAGATCTTCATGTTCGTTTGTCCACTGTGCGCAACATAATCAAGAAGTTCACAACACATGGCACTGTAGCTAATCTCCCTGGATGTGGACGGAACAGAAAAATTGATAGAAGACTGCAATGAAGGATAGTCTGAATGGTGGATAAACAACCCCAATCAACTTCAAAACATATTCAAGCTGTTCTGCAGACTCAGGGTGCAACAGTGTCAGCTCAAACTATCTGTCAACATCTGAACGAAATGAAACGCTATGGCAGGAGAGCAAAGAGGACCCCACTGCTGACACAGAAACATAAAAAAGCCAGACTGGAGTTTGCCAAAATGTACTTGAGGAAGCCAAAATCCTTCTGGGCGAACGTCTTCTGGACAGATGAGACCAAGGTAGAGCTTTTTGGTAAAGCTCATCATTCTACTGTTTACAGAAAATGGAATGAGGCCTACGAAGAAAAGAACACAGTACCTACAGTCAAACATGGTGGAGGTTCTAAGATGTTTTGGGGATGTTTAGCTGCCTCTGGCACTGGATGCCTTGACTGTGTGTAAGGCATCATGAAATCTGAAGACTACCAAAAGATATTGGGGCGCAATGTAGGGCCCAGTGTCAGAAAGCTGGGTCTGCGTCAGAGGTCATGGGTGTTCCAGCAGGACAATGACCCCAAACATACCTCTAAAAGCACCCAGAAATGGTTGAAGACAAAGCGCTGGAGAGTTCTGAAGTGGCCAGCAATTATTCCGGATCTAAATCCGATTGAACACTTATGGAGAGATATCAAAATTGCTGTTGGGAGAAGGCGCTCTTCAAATCTGAGAGACCTTGAGCAGTTTGCAAAAGAAGAGTGGTCAGAAATTCCAGTTGAGAGGTGTAACAAGCTTGTTGATGGTTATAGTAAGCGCTTGATTTCTGTTATTTTTTCCAAAGGGCATTCAACCAAATATTAAGTTGAGGGTGCCAATAATTTTGTCCAGGCCGGTTTTTGAGTTTTATGTGAAATTATGTCAGATTTGGCTTTTTTTTCTCTGTTTTTTTGTGTTGTTCCAATGCACATAAAGGAAATAAACATGTGTATACCAAAACATTTGTAATTGCAACAATTTTCTAGGAGAAATGGTGCATTTTCTGGGAAAATTCCAGGGGTGCCGATAATTTCGGCCATGACTGTATATAATTTTAAGTTGAATAATTGTATGTTTTGCGCATATGGAGCATTGCTACCTTCCTTTCCTTTTCTGAGATGTTGAGTGAGAGATCCTTTTCTCACTGTACTCTGGAATCTTTGAAAGGGAGGGACTTTAAAATGTTTTTATATATTACGGAGATGCTGTCTGAGTCCTCAAGACTGATCAATATTATTTCCAGAATAGAGGTAGGTGAGAGGTGAGAAAAATTAAGCAGGCTTTGTTTAACAAAGATTCTAATTTGAAGGCAGTGAAAGAAATGTGTTCCATGGAAAGTAAATTTGAAGTGTAATTGTTCGTAGGATGTAAAGACTTTGTCTATGTGATTTAATCCCAAATGTTTTCCAGACATTAAAAACAGCATATGTTTAAGAGGAATGAAAAAGGTGGTTTTCATGCAGAGGTGCCACAGATAAAATCTTCTCTATCTTAAAATACTTCCTACATTGGTTCCATATTCTGAGTGAGTGAAGCACAATTGGATTATTAGTGTATTGGTGATGACTTGTACTTATTGGGGTACAAAGCAAGGAATATAAAGCCTCCTGGACATCTCCATTGAAAGAAATAACGATGCCATCCTGACCACTAGTGTTTACCGTAAGGAAAGCTATGCAGACAAGATATGACACTTCGCCAGCAACCACCCATTGTCTCATAAACGTAGCTGTGTTAAAACTTTATTCAGAAGAGTCCACACCCATTGTAATATGAAGGAAACAAAAATGAACAAAAGACGCTATCTTTTCCAACTTTTCACTTCAAAAGGATACTCAAAGACATTCATTAAACAATGTCTACACAGAAGACACCAAAAAACTCGAACCAGACCCCCCATCCCACTTGGTACACACTCCTTTATCAACACGGTGTGTCTGAAGGCGCAGCACGCATCCTGTCCAAATCAGGCATCAGAATTGCACACAAACCCGCAAAAAATATGCGCACTATCCTTTTCAACGCTAAAAACAAGAAATCGACAGCAGAAACACAAAACACAGTTTATAGCATTCCATGCAGTTCTTGCCCAGTGGTATACATAGGACAAATATCAAAAAGAATTGCAACTCGCATACAGGAACATCGCAACACCGTTAGAAGGAAGGACTCACGATCACAGATCTATACACATACAAAATCAACAGGACATACGTTTAACTGGGACAATGTACAAGTAAGATTTAAGGCCAGCACTAAAAGTGCCAAAGAACTGGCTGAATCTTGGCTATCAGACAAAAATGCCATTAACAGACATTTGGACATAAACCCAGCATATGCAAACTTAATTAGAACATGTTCATAATAAATAAAATGTTACGACCTGTACCCCCCACCCCCCGCACCATCCCTGCCCCAATAAAACGAATTGTGCTATATATTGCATTTGATTCTAAGCATTATCCTCTGATGAAGGCTCCTGGTAGGGACTAAAAGCTCAGGAATAAAACTACTTTATGATATGTCATTCATTTTTCTCCCTTTGTGGATCTCCAGATGCTAATACATATATGTATACTAGCAAAATACCCGCGCTTCGCAGCGGAGAAGTAGTGTGTTAAAGAGGTTATGTAAACATATATATACATATACATATATACATATATATACATATCTACATATACACATATCTACTGTGATGGACGACCGGCTATGGACTCCGGTCGTCACCCCCAGGCCGCTAGGAGGAGCCCTCCGGACAGCAGGATGGTGCCCTGACTTCCAGCAGGGCCTCATGGACTCTGTAGTTTATACACACAGCCCTGCTGGATACCTTGGGGGCCACCGGGAGTCGCTGTAGAGGGGCTAGCGGGCTCTTGTATGCCCTATAACCCGAGAGTGCGTCAGCATCACGTGTCCGGAAGGAACAACGTGCTCCCGGGATGAAGAAGAGGACTGTTTGCCCTGACCCGGAAGGAAAATGGACTTGTGGGTTTGGCCAGGAACCACTTCCGGGTCAGGGGCTATAAAAGTACTATGGGAAGCCCAGAACACTGAGCTGAGCTGGGAGGTAGGAGGGCGAAGTGTCTGGGAGTGGAGGATTGTAGTGGTTTAGTGAGAGAATTGCGATTATATGAGTGTGGAGTGGAGGGTGCTTGGTGCACATTATAATAATAAAAATAATAGTATTTATACTTTTACCTGGTGTCTAGAGTGGTACCTGAGGGTGTTAGAGGTGGCTCCACGCCTCTACTGCTACACTACATATACATATATATACATATATACATATATATATATATATATACATATACACATCCACATATATATACATATATATATACACATCAACATATATATACACATACATATACACACATACATAAACACACACATATACATATATACATACATACATAGTGCGTTGTAACACGGGCTGTGATTGTTACATGGGAGGGAGACGACAAATCACAGCTTCCCGCTTTCTAATCAGGCCTGTGATTGTTGCTTTGACTGATGCCCAGATCCCACAGTATGTCCCCTTAGGAGAGGCGTTAGGCAAGTGTAATTGAATAGTGGTGCTGCAAGTTTAGCTTTACACCTGTTTTTAAGGCTTATTGACTGAAAAAACTTAGGGCTTTGCTACAGGATACACCCTCCACAAGTTAAGGAAGTAAAAATAAAGGTATATATTTCTGTTTTATTTAAACCTTTTAAGTTTGTATGCGGGCGGCATGGTGGCGCAGTGAAAGGTGCCTATTAGGAGACCCGGGTTCGCTTCCCTGCGTGGAGTTTGAATGTTCTCCCCGTGTCTGTCTGGGTTTCCTCCGGATACTCCGGTTTCCTCCCACAGTCCAAAGACATGGAGGTTAGGTGCATTGGCGATTCTAAATTGTCCCTGGTGTGTGGGTGTGTGCGCCGTGCGGTGGGCTGGCACCTTGCCTGGGGTTTGTTTCCTGCCTTGTGCCCTGTGTTGGCAGGGATTGGCTCCTGTATTTAGGATATAGCAGGTTGGATAATGGATGGATGGACATTTGTATGCATAGCCCCATTTGCCCGTTTTCGTTTTTTTTCTTTCTACAGTAATATTTCAGCAAACCCGGAGCTTGTCAGTTCAAATCCTGGTACTGACACCACTGTGTGACCCTGAGGAAGTCACTTCACCTGCCTGTGCTGCAAAAAACAAAAGTAATGTAACAAATTGTACCTCAGATGTTGCAAGTTGCTGGAATAAAGGCATAAGTAAAATAGATAAATATGTATTATACACATAGGAACTATTCATTTATTTTCAGTTAAGTCATCTGCAGCAAACCTTTATAAATGAGAGTTTCTCCTTTTTAGATAGTGCAAACTGTTTCTTCTTCATTGCGGTTTTCTCTTGGAGAGCTTTTTTCATTTCATTGAAAATTAAAGCAGCAGCTGCCAAAATATGTAGCTTTCTTATTAATTTTTCAACATTGTGTAAAATAACTTTATAAAGTAACATAAAAGGTTTAAATACTGGTTATCCTTTTACACTAAAATATTACTAAAGAGATACAAAAAAAGTAAAATGCATATGTTGTTTTTCTTTAAGGAGATTAAATATTACTGAAGAAAGAAAAAAAAAAACTAAAACAGCCAAATGGGGCTATGCATACGAACTTAAAAGGTTTAAATAAAACAGAAATATATACCTTTTATTTTTACATCTTTAACTTGTGGAGGGTGTATCCTGTAACAAAGCCCTAACTTTTTTCGTGAAAGCCCGTTTCAGTCAATAAGTCTTAAAAAGAGGTGTAAAGATATTGACAATAAGCTACGCAAACCCACCAAGACATGCAATCGTTTAAATCAAGGCGCGAGTTGAAAAACACCATCCCATACTATTAGTTAACGATTAACACATTTCTATATGTATTGTAAGCATACAATACAACTGATAATATGTTGCGCTTATTTATCTGGTGTACCGACATTTTTGCGCGTTTAACGGCTGAAATCAAACGTGGTTTGGGCCCTTCAGAATGAAAACAGTTTGCATTTACCTTTTTAATAAAAGGCGAGCTTTTAAGCCTGAGAAATCACCCCATAAATGCACACGTTTAATTCTTTATCACTTCAAACAACTGAACTATCCAGAACATTTCAGGCATACATCCAGCATTCAAACTATGTATAAAAAGCACAACTATTAAAGGAATTCAGCATTTCTTAATTGAAAATGTTCCTTTAATCCTCAACATGTCTCAATGAGTGGTTCTGGTGGTTTTACTTGACGTTTTGATCTTCTGGTTAATTGTGTTTGCAGTTGAGATGTTCTTTCCTGATTTATACTTGTTCTCTCGTTAATATTTGTTTCGTTGGTGTTAGTGTTTTGATTAGAGGTTATTGGTCCTTTGATGTCTCGACGGTTTCTTCTTAGAACAGCTCCTATTACACAATTCCGTCACATACTGGTCTATTGTTTCGCCGCTTTTCTGGAAACATGTAAAAAACTTGTGCCGCTCAAACGTCACATTGCGCTTTGGGTTGCAATATTGTCTCCATCTTCTTCAAACTGAAAATTGTTATACACCTCTAGCGCCTCTTCGCCAATTACATGTAGAAGCATAGACGCTTTCATTTTTTCACTTTTCCTATCTGCTTCAATCGCAGCAAGATACAACTCGAATCTCTGTTTAAATCTTTTCCAATTTTCAGCTACATTTCCCTTTAACTGGAGATTTGGTGGAGGCTGTAATCCTTCCATATTTTTTTCTCTCTTTTGCTAGAACGTCTTAGCGCTTTCTGACCACGTTTTCGGGTTACTCACAGACGCGAGACTCGTTCAAAAGCTGAACCTCTTCTTCACATTCCTCTTCCAATCCGCCACTTCTGACACCATGTAGTGATCTTGTTAGGTTCGTAGTTTAATCAATACACAGGATTGAAAGATATAATAACTTTTTAATAGACAGACTTTAGAGACATTTACTGTACATGTTACTACTCATTCTTTAGTTCACGCCCATACTCCTACTTGCATCGGCATTCACAGGCATTACTAATAATTCTGCAAGTATCTCTTAATAGACCTTACTAATCAACTATCATTACAAAATCCAACGTGGTTTGTGCCCTTCAGAATGAAAACAGTTTGCATTTACTTTTTTAATAAAAGGCGAGCTTTTAAGCCTGAGAAATCACCCCGTAAATCCACACATTTAATTGCACATGTGTTAATATGTATGCTTACACGGTATTAAACCCACCAAAACATGGAATCGTTTAAATCAAGGCGCTGCGCTACCTTCTTCCAGATTGGCCCCAAGGCGTTTTACGTGATTACGTAGGAGGCGTGATGACGCCAAACGCGACTCCGCCCCCATCCATTACAGTATATGGACAAAAAAGAGGTTCCAGTTATGACCGTTACGCTTTGAATTTCGAAATGAAACCTGCCTAACTTTTGTAAGTAAGCTGTAAGGAATGAGCCTGCCAAATTTCAGCCTTCCACCTACACGGGAAGTTGGAGAATTAGTGATGAGTGAGTGAGTGAGTGAGTGAGTGAGTGAGTGAGTGAGTGAGTGAGTGAGTGAGTCAGTCAGTCAGTCAGTCAGTCAGTCAGTCAGTCAGTGAGGGCTTTGCCTTTTATTAGTATAAATAAGTAAGGAAATAGGCTGTATAATTATGGTACCAGTTTCATTGCAAGCGGACCAAACAGCCGGTAAGATCTTCTTTGCCATGCCAGGACAGGGTGTGACTCAGAAACGTTTTTCAAAAAAGTTTCGGGTCAGTTTTCTTAGCTCTTTTTCTGTTTCTTTCATAGAAGTAAAAATGTAGAGCTTGCCTTGAATGTCCACTTTCAGTTTGGCAGGATACAAGAGGCTGTATCTAATCTCGGCTTTCCTTAAGCAATTTAATGTAAAATGCGGCACGTTTAGCAGCTGTTGAGGGTGAAAAATTAGGGAAAATACGAATGTGGTTATTTTCAAATATAATCTCTTGTTTCTGTCTGAGAAGTAACATTATATGTAATTTAAATGGTAACTTTTCAAAATGCACAATAAAAGTCGTAGGTTTAGAGGAATTTAATCCCCATATGCAGTAAGCTGCTGCTATCTTGGTGTCTGATTTGAAGTCCTCTTCAATTATTTTAGAGAATAGTTCGGCTACAAATTTCACTGGGTTTGGATTTTCATGATTTAAAGTGAGAATTTTGATTCTAATATTATTCCTTCTGCATCCATCTTCCAGTGCAGCAAGTCTGTCTTCAAGTACTTTGCATTTGTAATTTGCAGCCGTTGCTTTTCTGTCAGCGGTAGATGACAGTTATTCAGCTATTTCAATTCAAGTCATGAATGTTTGCTTAACCTATTCCAACTGAGCACCAAGTGTTCTCAGTTTATTCTTAAACTTAGACGCATTTTCCTGTATTTTTCCTCAATTTTTTCCAGCATACCTTTAAAGGTTGCCTCAAAGTGATTGTTTAAACATTTTTCCTGGTCTTTAATATCCTGTAGCAGCTACTCATTTGTCTTGTGTGTGTCTTTTATTTCTTTCTTTATATCATTTATTTCTTTCTTTATATGTTCTAAGAAATGTTCTAATAACTCCTTAGATGACGGGATTCGGTTGTTTAAAAGAAATGGAATAAAATTTTGAATGAATTTTGAAAGCTATCTTTCTTTAAATAATAATAATAATAATAATAATCCATTACATTTAGAAATAATTCTTGAGCTCCTTTATATCTTGAGCAGTGGACATTGCGGCGAACATTACCTTAGTTTGGACATATCGTTTTGGTCTTCTCCATGCTCCAGGGGTGAAGTGGCAAGCCCAGTTGAAGTCGATGTTCCCAGCTTGTGAGGAGTAGTTGACAGTTAAGACCATTTTCAGTTTCAATGAATTTTCTTGTATCGACACACTATCCTGACCCAACTCACTTGCACATTCGCTCCCACTTTCACTCTCAGCTGGAGACAATACAGCAGCGTCAGGTCCCGGGAAATCTGTGCTTTCACCTATCTGTTCCAGGACAGTCTCTGAAAGGCTGTACCTTGAGCTTGGACTTGATCCCTGTCTAGGCTTGGATGAAGCGTTAGCTGTCTTCTCCTTTTCTTTCTGAGCCCTTTTCCTACCATTCATATTTATATATGCTTGCATATACTGTAATTGAACCCCCTCAGGTTGAGTAAATACAGTATAACTTAAGAATGATAAAAAATAAGAGAAAAAATAACACTGCTGCTAATGGAATTCCAAGTCAAATGTCCATGTCCCGCAATGGACGAGACCAAAAGTACATCAGTAAAAAATAGCTACGACTAGGCCTGATAATTATTTTGGTGTTTAGCCAACTTCACATACTTAAAAGTGAAATACTTGGAATGCTTGGCCTCTTCCAGCCAGTGGCACAACTCCTCCTGAGTCAAATGAATATCTTTTCAACTTATATATATAAAATCCCATTATTGCAAACACCGAAGTAACGAAATTTTCAGAATGATGAATATTTTTTGTGGGCCCAGACAAACATTCATGCAAAATCACGTTAAATGAATTTCATTTTAACAAAATGTAAATTTCAGTATAACAAATATTTTTTCAATCAAAAATGGCCATCGAAGATAACAATACAATGCAAAAAATACTTAATGCCGTGCCTAAACTTTCTATGTTGAGTCTCAAGAGCCCTGCTAGAGTTGCAAAATCTCTGGTCTTGAGCAGTCTCTGCGACATCATACAGATATAGCGAAATTCAGAGTCTGTACTCCACCTAGTCTCTGCATGGGTTGTTGTGTCATGTGCAACTACTGTACAGTTCGAATGTCATAGCACTTTTCAAAAGCTTTCTTTGTGATGAGCAAAAAATGTGAGGAATGTCGTCAGTTTAAGCTGAAAAAAAAATTAACAATCTTAAAAAAAGATGATTCCAGAATGAAGAATAATGACTTGGTGAAAGCATTTGGAATTGTGCCTTTGTCTAATGCCTCATTTTCATTCTATAGTTTCATACCTGTATTTCTAGTAAAAAAAGTTACATCTAACATCTCACTTTCAAATAAAATATTTTTTGCAGTTTAAGAAGCGTTGTTTTAGTAGACAGGTATTGTCAAGCTTGGATCACAGACTTGCACGGGAGACAGAAAGGTGAGTCCAGGTTTTCAAGGAAAATACAGATACTTTATTACTCTTTAGAGAAGGCAGGTACAGTCTCAAGACTTCAATCAAAATAGGAGCTGTTAGGAGTAACAACCCGTGCAATCATCCTGCTTTAGCTCCCATCTTCAGATTACAAGAACACCAGTGGCTTGAAATCACCCCTGTGGAAGATGTGGTCTGGAGAAAAGAGATCAGGAGAGTGTGAGGAAGAGAAGATCAAAGCTTGGTGTTAAATGTTCTAAACACTGCAATAAACACATTATGCGGTAAGCCTGATCCTGCAGAGGAAAACCAATCATTTTGCCCTCGGTTTACTGTTTACCAGACACAGCAGAGCAGCTACGGAGCTGCCCTTGTGCCACTGCCGTTAGAGATGGCAACCCTGGTCTCAATAGGTTACATTATTTTCCCTGTATTCAATATAATGAAATTTCTGTTATAACAAAAAAATTTTATAGTCCCATGAGTTTCATTGTAACGGGATTCCACCTGTATACACACACACACATATATAGTTTATACTGTGTATATATAGTTTATATATATATATATTGTGATGGATGGCCGGCTACATATTTTGGCCCTCACCCCCAGGCCGCCAGGAGGAGCTCTCCCGACAGCATGATCGTGCCCCGAGTTCCAGCAGGGCCTCATGGACTAGGTAGTGTTTATACACAGCCCTGCTGGATACCTTGGGGGCCACCAGGAGTCGCTGTAGAGGGGCTTGTGGGCTCTTATGTGCCCTATAACCCGGGAGTACATCACGGTCACGTGACAGGGAGGAACGACGTGCTCCCGGGTTGAAGAAAAGGACTGTTTATCCTGACCTGGAAGGAATAAGGAACTGTGGACTGATTGGGCAGGAACACCTCCGGGTCAGGGTGTATAAAAGGACTGTGGGAAAGCCCAGACACTGAGCTGAGCTGGGAGGTAGGGTGGCAAAGTGTCTGGGAAGAGGAGGATTGGTTTGTGAGAGAGTTTATTGTAATTATATGAGTGTGGAGTGGAGGGTGCTTTGTGCACTGTACAAGAAAAGAAAGAAGTCTTGTGCTTTTACAACGTGTCTGGAGTGGTACCTGAAGGTCCGAGAGGTGGACAAAGACCTTATCTGCTACAATATATACAGTATATATACAGTGGAACCTCGAGATACGATCACCTCTGTATACGAGAAATTCAAGATACGAGGAAAGTATGAGCAAAAAATTCAGATCTAAATATGAGCATTGGCTCTCGTAACGAGCCACGAGCCAGGCTGTGGGTATAGCTCGCGGCTTAGCAAGGGGGCATGGTAGCAGTAGCGAGCTGCAGGGCGATCTGCGGTGTGGGCATTTCTCACTTAAGTGCCCAGGTGGGAAACTGCCCACATCCATGATTGTTCCTGTGGCTGATGGGCTGCAGCTGCCATGTCCTCCCCGCATATATAGAGAAGTGCGAGCCGGTTAAGGGGGAGAAGAAGTAAAAGAAAAGAGAGGAGAGAGAATGGAGGTTGCAGGAGGAGGCAGGAAGCAGCAGCAGCAGCAGTAGGAAGTCGGTGCGGGAGAGCGAGCAAGTGCAGGCTCGCGTGTAGCTGAACAGTGAGCTGAACAGGCGAGCCAAACAGCTGAAGCAGAACGGTGTAGAGAAGGTTAGCTGCATTAAGAGTGTCTCACCTGTTGCAGAGCCCGCATGGGAGAAGCAGGTGAGACGCTGACTCTAACAGAGAAGAAGCACCGGGGATTGTCATCTGTTTTTTAAAGACTGCTTCCTGTTGACGTTTTAACCTTGTGTTAAAGGATTGTTATTCTTGTGTGTTTTAAACATCCACTTCACAACTGTTTTAAGGATTGTTTATTTAAAGAATTATTGAATGCTCTACTACACTTTGGACAACTGTTTTGATTCTTTTAATAATGTTATATTATTTACCAGTGTTATTTATTAAAGATAGACTACAGTATATATTATTTATCAGTGTTATTTGTTAGGAAAATTGATTTTTATGTTAATATTTTTGGGGTGCGGAACGGATTAACTGGATTTCCATTATTTTCAATGGGGAAGTTTGTTCTAGATACGAGAAATTCGCTATACAAGCTCAGTGCTGGAATGAATTAAACTCGTATCTAGAGGTTCCACTGTATATATATATATATATATATATATGCAGGTGGAGGTCCACAAAGGGAGAAAATGAATCACGTATCATAAAGTACTTTTTATTCCTGAGCTTTCAGCTCCTGCCAGGAGCCATCATCAGAGGATAATGATTAGACATACAAGAATCAAAGGCAATATATAGCAAAATAAGGTGTTGGGGGTGGTAATGAGGTGGGTTTGGGAGGCGTATTGGTTGTAAGGTTTTATTTATTATGAGGATGTTCTTCTTAGGTTTACATATGCTGGGTTTATGCCCAAATGTCTATTAATGGCGTTTTCGTTTGATAACCAAGATTCAGCCAGCTCTCTGGCACTTTTAGTACTGGCCGTAAATCTTACTTGTACATTGTCCCAGTTAAATGTATGTCCGGTTGATTTTGTAAATCAGTGACCGTGAGTACCCCTCCCAACCCCACCTCATTACCCCCCCCAACACCTTATTTTGCTATATATTGCCTTTGATTCTTGTATGTCTAATTATTATCCCCTGGTGACGACTCCTGGCAGGAGCTGAAAGATCAGGAATAAAAACACTTTATGATATGTGATTCATTTTCTCCCTTTGTGGATCTCCAGCTACAAATATGCAAACCGTATCACAGACCTTCGCTTCCATATATATATATATATATTTGACGCTGACGTCCGAGGTTCGATTCCCGAGAGGGAGTGCAGTGGAGTGTGTACACCTGATGAGCCCAGAATGAGGGCGAAACACGTGTCGTGTACTCTTTGCATTTATTTGACAGTAAAACTATTGCAACCATTCTATGATCTGCTCTTCACAAACTGAGGGCACCGTGGCGGATGTTAGCAGATTGCTGGCCAACCACAAAGCGTTACCTGGTAGGTAACCACCCACACTAACAGATTGTGACACAGACTTCGAATGCCGTGAATGTAATTACCCCGATCTACATGCTGTCAAATAAACGAACCACACGCCGTGGCGCAACGTTAGGGGCATCGCCTCTGACGCTGACGTCCGAGGTTCGATTCCCGAGAGGGAGTGCAGTGGAGTGTGTACACCCGATGAGCCCAGAATGAGGGCGAAACACGTGTCGTGTACTCTTTGCATTTATTTGACAGTAAAACTATTGCAACCATATATATATATATATATATATATATATATATATATTCATGGCATTCGTAGTTTGAATCACAATCTGATTGTATTGGTGGTTACCTACCAGGTAACACTTGTGGTTGGTCTGCAAGTCGGCAAACATCTGCCACAGTGCCCTCTTCAGTTGCGAGAAGCAGATCATAGAATGTTACAAAGTTTTACTGTCAAATAATGCAAAGAGTACGTGACACGTACTTCGCCCTAATTCTGGGCTCATCAGGCGTACATACTCACTGCACCCCCTCTCGGGAATCGAACCTCGAATGTCAGCGGCGAAGCCTCTTACGTTGCGCCACAGCGTGTGGTTCATTTATTTGACAGTATGTAGATTGGGGTAATTACATTCATGGCATTCGTACTCTGAAGCACAATCTGATTGTATGGGTGGTTACCTACCAGGTAACGCTTGTGGTTGGTCTACAAGTCTGCAAACATTCGCCACGGTGCCCTCTTCAGTTGCGTGGGAGGTGCAGTGAATTGGCTCTATCGAATAGTTAGGTCTTCTGAAAATATCATTGGTACCAGTATGCCCACCTTACAGGACTTGTATTATTCTGGAGTCTTGGATGAGTCTTGGAGTCTTGGATTATTCTTCCATTGGCCAAGCATTATAGGTTAATTTATGCCAAAACAAACAGATATAAGAACAGCTCACAAATGGTTAATTTCATCCCCCCAGGCCTGCCAGTGTCTTGCAATACTGTTTTCACATTGTTGATACTTGTTGCTGTTGTTGTTGTCTTTTTTTTCTGTGTTTATTTCAGCATTTCTTGCACTGAGTTGCACTCTGTACTTTGTATGATGGATTCTGTTTATGGAAAATGACATCATCAGTGTTAGCGGGAAGTGACATCAACAGTTGGAGGATTGGTGGTGATGTCATCAAGAAGCCGAGACTGAAGAGGAACAAGAAGAGAGAGGATTAAGTGAGAGTGTCTGGCTGACAAATATCAGAATTTCTACCTGTAAACTGTCCCTCATACACACGTGTGACAATATATATATACATTTTCTGTCTTGTGATTTTTTTTTATCTGAGATGTGTGATTAACTGTGTGTATTTTGATTATGTAACTTATAATTGGAGAGTCACTAAAACCAGAGTCAGCTTGCTTGTATGCGTGCATACTTGGCCAATAAATCTCAGCTCGATTCTCATTCCCATTCTGATAATGATAATGCAAGGCTCTAATGCCATCACAAAAAGTAGGGTCCTTCATGGAGTTCCGTCAGATTGCAAAAGACACCTTCTGCTAGGCAGCTGGGTTTCTTATATTGTGGGGAATGGAAGGGGCAGGGCTAAGTGCTATCTGTGGGCCGCTTCTCAGCACCGCTGGGCGAAATGGAGAAGAAGTGGTTAGCGACAATGCCCCCTCTTGCCCCAGCAGGTTATCACATACCTTGAGTGTGCCAACGAGTAGGTCCTCGATGCGCATGCAAGACAAAGAATATGCTTAAATATATGCAAACATAGGTTCAATATTTACATTTTTTTAACTTTTTTGTTCATAGTGCATCTACAAAGAATGCCTCATGCACAGTTGCATAAAAAAGCAGGGAAAAACTCTACTTCAAATCCCAAGCAATTTTTTTTTGATTTGATATACTTTGATATACGAGGGGAAACTGTCTTTTCTTATTAACTTTGAGAGTCAGAGCACAGGTTCAGCCATTGTACAGCACCCTTGGAGTAATTTTCAGGTTAAGGGCCTTGCTCAAGGGCCCAACAGAGTAGGATGTCTCCTGACAGAAATAGGATATGAACCAGCAAACTTCTAGATACCAGCGCAGATCCTTAGCCTCAAAGGCACCACTCAGTCCTATGACAACTGAAAACACAACCTTTAATGAAAATAAAATTCTCTGGGATTGTAAAGTGAGGCAATCAAAAGAAAGCAAAATGGGACATAGTTCAGATAGTATCCTCATAATGCATGTTAAAAAAATCAAGCTCAACCATGTTAAACACAATCAGTAATTAATTCTTCTTTCTTTCAGAAGCATTTGTTAAAAAATAATTGCACCCGATGGAAAGTGGATTGAGCATGTAGCTATTCAAGCTGATTCTTTGCAACGTGGAATACCAGTTGAGTGCTGTGGGCAGGATGAGATTGTCAATGAGAAACAGACAGGGATAAACTAAATTATCTCACCCCCCAACTTTAAAGTAACAGCAAGAATATAACACAAGTAATCTTAATTTTTATTTTCCATTATACCTTACTCTTTAAGGCATTGTGTGTCAAATCAGTGGTCACATAAGACACAGACTGTGTTCAAATCTGCTTGTTTGCTGAGGTAACTAAATTGAACTTTGCTCACACTGACAAAGCTCTTTAAAATAGTAATTTCAAAGTTGGTATAATAACAAAAGGAAAATCACAGATATAACAGTAATGTTTCATTCGCTTTAATGACAAAGAATTCCAGCTTTTGCCAGCAGTGATGGATGCTTGAAGTTCTACTACAAACCAGACATTGGTCAGAGATTTCAGGTTTAAGAAGCAAAAGCCTGTCTGTTTTACCAACTATAATATCGATAAGGCTTAATAATTTTTTTTAAATATTTGTTCTCTGTCACAAACTTTTTTGAAGGAGGCTAAATGCATTTCCATGTTAGTGTGGCATATTTTTCTTTTTTCTCCTTTTCTTCTATTATTGTTGTCTTTCTTGAGAACTAACCTTTTTGTATCTGGATTTGATTGTTGCCTTGCACTTGATGCTGCTGGATTATTAGGATGGGTTAGGTGGATTTTGTCCTGAATGAATGGATTAATGGAAGACTTTATTTTGATTGGTAGTCATTTTCGCAAGTCCAGATGGCGACGAACTCTACTTTAAGACTGTAATGCAAATACAGAGTTGTGATTTGTAACAATTCTAAATCAACTTTGAGCAATTTTGTTAATAATCTAGCTGTATGTATTGGACTATTTAAAGAGGGTATCTGGTATAGTTGCCCACAGAATTTTTCCTAAAGTTTCAGTCATTTGCAACACATATCATATTTTTTCTTTTCCATGAATTAATTGTATGTTCTTGGCTAGTTTAAATAAATATGCCACTTAAATACAGTTTTGAGTGTGTTCTGTAATGGATAAAAAATATTATATATGAACAGCATAATAATATGTAGCACACAGGGAAACATAACTGAAAATTTTTGTTCACAATGAAAAATGTTTACCCCTTCCAAATAAGTTCTTAGAGGGAATATTGCTTGAGCATACATAAATTGTACTCTTGGGTATTGGCACAGTGGGTAATACCTCAATAGCTTAGTCATATTCTTAATTAAGTAGTAACTCTAAAAATCTCTGTTTGCTAATGAAATCCTCACAATCTTCATATAGTGAGGGCAAAATGTGCATTGCTATACAATGGTAGAGAGGCCACCCAAGCTTCTATTTCTGTAGGGATCCAATTAATGAGTGGATTATGGAGTTTTAGCCAAGGCACAGGGAATTACTGTGGATAACAAAAAATGTTGTTATCTTAACATGCAGATTGACAGAAGACAGAAGACAGGTGAGCACATTATGGTGCTAAGCAAGAGCTGTTGCCTTCGTGATGCTCCAAGTGAAAAAGGCCCTGCAGGATTGAAGAAAATGTTTGGGACGCCAAGCTATAAATTCCCATTTACTTCTTAAAGTGAAACAAAACACAACACAATGGCGTAAAAATAGAAAACAAAAGAGGCAGATGTAATTAACTCTAGGCTAATTCTATTTAATAGGGCTAATTCTCTGTATTGAGATTGTTTTGTCTCTGTTTGGTATCCAATGCATCCTCTCGCATGGTCAGGCATCTATTCTCTATGAACTGGAAGGGGCAAGTTCAATTGCCCTTCTCGGTTGGCTTCTTGCAGCTGCGGGAGAAAGTGAAAAGTGAGAAAGTAAAAGTGGGCCGCACCCACTCCGAGCTTTAGGTAATATTACATACCTGAAAAGAGCCTGGTGGATTATCATGCAATCAAGACGCCCTGTTGATGTTGTTGTCTTAAGTTTATTTTTTGTTTTTATCAATCATTTTTTTGATATTGTTTATTGATTACTTTGTATTCTTGTATTATATGTTTAATATATATTCCCCCTGTCTTCTTCACCCAGAATGAAAGGAGGCTGCAGGGGCACTGGTCCCAGACAGAATTTATGGCAAGCTTTATTTATACTGGAGCTTCGTCATTGCTGATTTCTGCTTCTGGTATTTTTAGTTTATCCTTTGGATTCTCTGGATTCGACCTATGGATCTTGGTTTAATGTAGTGTTTATTGGATTCTCATTTTGGATTTCTTTGCATTGGGTTTCGCCTTGTTTTACTTTTTTGATGCTTTAATTCCACCACAGCCTAACCCAACAGCATCAGGCACAAAATAGAAATCAAATCAAACACAAAAAAGTGAATTCCCAGGAAGGAGTAACATAATACCAATAATCAACAACAAAAAAAAAATGCTGAGCCACCATCCATCCATCCATCCATCCATCCATCCATCCTCTTCCGCTTATCCGAGGTCAGGTCGCGGGGGCAACAGCTTGAGCAGAGATGTCCAGACTTCCCTCTCCCCGGCCACTTCTTCTAGCTCTTCCGGGAGAATCCCGAGGCGTTCCCAGGCCAGCCGGGAGACATAGTCCCTCCAGCGTGTCCTGGGTCTTCCTCGGGGCCTCCTCCCGGTTGGATGTGCCCGGAACACCGCACCAGGGAGGCGTCCAGGAGGCATCCTGATCAGATGCCCGAGCCACGGATCTGGATGCGGAGGAGCAGCGGCTCTACTCTGAGCCCCTCCCGGATGACTGAGTTCTCACCCTATCTTTAAGGGAGAGCCCAGACACCCTGCGGAGAAAACTCATTTCAGCCGCTTGTATTCGCGATCTCGTTCTTTCGGTCACTACCCATAGCTCATGACCATAGGTGAGGGTAGGAACATAGATCGACTGGTAAATTGAGAGCTTTGCCTTACGGCTCAGCTCCTTTTTCACCACGACAGACCGATGCAGAGCCCGCATCACTGCGGACGCCGCACTGATCCACCTGTTGATCTCATGCTCCATTCTTCCCTCACTCGTGAACAAGACCCCGAGATACTTGAACTCCTCCAGTTGGGGCAGGATCTCGCTCCCAACCCTGAGAGGGCACTCCACCCTTTTCCGGCTGAGGACCATGGTCTCGGTTTGGAGGTGCTGATTCCCATCCCAGCCCCTTCACACTCAGCTGCAAACCGATCCAGAGAGAGCTGAAGATCATGGCCTGATGAAGCAAACAGGACAACATCATCTGCAAAAAGCAGTGACCCAATCCTGAGTCCACCAAACCGGACCCCCTCAACACCCTGGCTGCGCCTAGAAATTCTGTCCATAAAAGTTATGAACAGAATCGGTGACAAAGGGCAGCCCTGGCGGAGTCCAACTCTCACTGGAAACGGGTTCGACTTACTGCCGGCAATGCGGACCAAGCTCTGACACCGATCGTACAGGGACCAAACAGCTCTTATCAGGGGGTCCGGTACCCCATACTATCGGAGTACCCCCCACACGATTCCCCGAGGGACACGGATGAATGCCTTTTCCAAGTCCACAAAACACATGTAGACTGGTTGGGCGAACTCCCATGCACCCTCCAGGACCCTGCTAAGGGTGTAGAGCTGGTCCACTGTTCCATGACCAGGACGAAAACCACCATTAAAAGCATTTAACCATGATCACAAATGCTAGCAACAGAGAGCAAGGATGAGAAAATTTTTAGATTTGCTATAAATGGGGCCTGCTGGTAAAGACTGAGTTGATCTTCATGCCATACCCCAACTAGTTCCACAATTCACATTCATTAAAACATTTTGTATACCAATACTCTGTATTTACAGATTTTACAGAAAGTACTCTTTTCTGCTATGGTGTCTTCAAACCAGTTAGACTTTGAATAACATAGTGTACAAAAACAGCATGATTTTTCACAATGTTGCAAATTTTGCGAACTTATTGGTGGACCTAATTCACCCTAACCAGTCTTTTTTGAGTCTCTTCTCAGATTCAATTAGCTTAACCTCAGATTAGGGCTTTCTTCTTCAAATCAATTATTTGTTAAAATATTTTGTCACAAATCAGATCTACTTTAAAATAGGGCTGTCAGATCAAATGTCACTATTTGAGTATAATTCAAATTTATCCAAAATCTTCTTAGAAAGCAAAAAAGCAGACATTTGAATGTAAAATAACAGGTTGTCTGTTATGTCACACACTAATTTCAGCATTGTGTTATTCCACAGGTGCTGTGAGGTACTATAGTATTTTACACATCCACCTATGCCTAATCTAATTTTTGCATGGTTAGCTTGTATCACTATTAGTGAAACAGACAGGCTTCTGCTTTTTAAACACATTCATTCACAATACATTTTGGAGCAGATTGTTCTACCCCACTGTTTGCTGTGGGATCTAAAGTGGTGTTTTTAAATACTTCTCTTGCATTCTGAAAGTATTGTGTAATTCCAGAGGCTGTTCTAGTTTGTTCTTAAGCTTGAGACTTATAATGTACTGCTACTTTATGCTAGAACTGTTAGCACTAGAATCCCTGTAGCCTACAAAAAAACCCATAATCCCGGGCCACCTTAAATTCCTTTGCACCTCTCCATTAGCGTTTTTTGTTTTGTAAATCTGTCAATTAGCACAAGCAGCAGACAGCCTGCTATCCCATCCCCCCACTGCTGCAGCTCTCCCTGCTTAAGTCTGTTTATTTGGGTGTGAGGTGCCTGGAGTTGTATAGGGTAAATAATATATTGTTATTTGGAACACATGCATTTTATTTGTGTTCCGTGTCTAAAACGATCTGGGTAAATGTACAGTAGGATAACAGGAAATGCGAGGCAAGAAATGTTTAACACATACCTAAAACAAAAACTTTTTTCATGTTATAGTACTAATGACAAAATTTTGACATGAAGTGTATAATGTGTCAAAACTGAAGTCCAAATATCAAATAAACACTTTCACAAAAGGTACACATATGAACAAAACAAGTGCCCTTTTATTCAAGAATATAACCTAAGAAAAAGAAATCGGGTTAGGGTACGATGGTGACATAACCGCTTGGGTGGTGCAGCGGTAAGAAGTGCTAACTCATAATCAAGAGGTTGCCGGTTCGGTCCAGGGCACCAGGCATATATTTATTTACTTATCTTCCTACAGTGTAAAGTCAAAGTGGACCTGCAGAGCTTCCTGTGTTTGATCAACACAGGCATGCTGACAAAGTACTTATTTTGTTATACCTGTACCTTTTGTGAAAGTGTTTATTTGATATTTGGATTTCAGTCTTGACACATTTATACACTTCATGCCAAAATTTTGTCATTAGTACTATAACATGAAAAAAAGTTTCTGTTTTAGGTATGTGTTAAACATTTCTTGCCTCACATTTCCTTTCATCCTACTGTAGATTTACCCAGATCGTTGTAGACACGGAACACAAATGAAATGCATGTGTTCCAAATAACAATATATTATTTACCCTATACAACTCCAGGCATCTTACACCCAGATAAACACACTTGAGCTAGGAGATCTTTTTGTCCAAGTTGAGCTGAGGCCGGGGGAAGGGGTGGGGGTGGGCTAACAGGCTGCTTGCTGCTTGTGCTAATCGACACATTTGCAAAACAAAAGACGGTAATGGAGAGGTGTGAAGGAATTTAAAGTGGCCCGGGATTACTAATTTTTTGTAGGCTTCAGGAATTCTAGTGTTAAGCGTTCATGGCAGCAACCAAAAGCTGGATTTCTTCCTCATTAATAAGATTAATTTTAGCTACCTCAGCCATCATCCAGTGTTAAGTTCACTCTCTGTTGGGTCAGTCATACTATGTTTTTGCTGTAACTGTAAAGAAAGTGAGTTTAGTTTAACCCCATTTGTCGTTCAATGACTATCTGCTCCAGCACAGATTACTCAAATGACAATCTAAACTGTAAATGTATCAAGTCTGGTTCCACACACCAAATCTATTATTTACTGGCTGCATTTTTTGACTGCTATGAAAAAGAACAAAAATTGATTAATGACTACTGTGATCACTAGGGGGGATTGCAGCACCCCAAACTCCAGACACAACTCCACAGACACAAGACTTGGGTTAAAAACTAGTAGTTTTTATTTTACAAAATACCTTTAACAAACTTCCTTTCCATACTCTTGTCACAACAATATAATTCTCCCTCTTTTCTGTTCCACTCCTCACATAGATAGATAGATAGATAGATAGATAGATAGATAGATAGATAGATAGATAGATAGATAGATAGATAGATACTTTATTAATCCCAAGGGGAAATTCACATACTCCAGCAGCACCTTACTGATACAAAAAACAATATTAAATTAAAGATTGATAATAATGCAGGTAAAAAACAGACAATATCTTTGTATAATGTTAATGTTTATCCCCCCGGGTGGAATTGAAGAGTCGCATAGTTTGGGGGAGGAACGATCTTCTCAGTCTATCAGTGGAACAGGACAGTGACAGTAGTCTGTAGCTGAAGCTGCTCTTCTGTCTGGAGATGACACTGTTTAGTGGATGCAGTGGATTTTCCATAATTGACAGGAGCCTGCTGAGTGCTCGTCGCTCTGCCACAGATGTCAAACTGTCCAGTTCCATGCCAACAATAGAGCCTGCCTTCCTCACCAGTTTGTCCAGGCGTGAGGCGTCCTTCTTCTTAATGCTGCCTCCCCAGCACACCACCGCGTAGAAGAGGGCGCTTGCCACAACCGTCTGATAGAACATCTGCAGCATCTTATTGCAGATGTTGAAGGATGCCAGCCTTCTAAGGAAGTATAACCGGGTCTGTCCTTTCTTACACAGAGCATCGGTATTGGCAGTCCAGTCTAATTTATCATCCAGCTGCACTCCCAGGTATTTATAGGTCTGCACCATCTGCACACAGTCACTTCTGATGATCACGGGGTCCATGAGGGGTCTGGGCCTCCTAAAATCCACCACCAGCTCCTTGGTTATTATTATTATATTATATGAGTGTTATTAACCTCCTTTCCTGACTCCAACACCCTGTTGAAGTGGCAAGTTTTCTTTGAAGCTCCATCCTAGAAGTACATGCAGTGCCAAATGATTGACTCTGGAAACTTCCAGGTCAGGCTGAACCAGAGCCTTCATTTCTCAATAGCTTCCTCAGAGGCAACCATAGAACCCAACAGGGCAGTCTTATGGGACCACAACTCCCTCACTGCACTGAGGGCATCCATACCAGGGTTCAGCATAAGGGATACTGCCACCCAATGTATGGAGGAATGACCTGCATCTGAGGGCAGTCTCCCACTGTCCCATATTTGTGGTTACCCGGCCAGTAAAGAGCCCATTACTTATCCAGGTGTTCCATCCATTTTATTCTTCCTGCAGAGTGGCATCCCTGCAGCCATGGTTGTGAGTCACATACCCAGCTGCCCTGTTGCACTTTCCTTCTGTACCATTCATTATGTTGGCCTACTGCTTAGAGAAAGGAAGGTAGTCCATCCCAGCTGGGGCTCCTTTCTGTTCATTATACTGCAATTAAGGGGGTTGAAGAATTAATAGTTTTTAACATTTTGGGGGACAGCCCAGACACAGACAGGTAGATATCGTTGGTTTAAGCCCACACACATTTATTTACAATATTTACAGTGAAAACACACACACCCCAGTGCGGTAACACCAATCACCCCAAAGTCCAGGCCTTTCACAATGCCTTTCTTTCTCTTCAGGTCCGCCTCCACTCCTCTCCTCCCGAGCTCTGTCTTTCTGCCTCCCGTCTCCAGCCATTGAATGGAGGGAGGCGGCCCCTTTTAGGCTCACCCGGACGTGCTCCAGGTGCTTCCCGATAACCTTCTGCCAGCACTCCCAGGTGTGGTGGAAGTGCCGGCTGTGCAACCGGAAGTACTCCGGGTGTCCCTGGTCTTCTTCCCCCCAGCACTTCCAGGTGTGGCGGAAGTGCTGAGGGCCAGGGCTAAACAGGCATCAGGGCACGCCCAGGGGTGACCACGGGCCCCTAAAGGGTTGAGCTTCCAGGCTCTGTTCCCGTGTTCCCCATACCATCCAGGGCGGCTGCCCTCTCGTGGTCTGGAGGAGGTGTAGTCCCTCTTCCAGTCCTTCCAGGCATCCCGGCTGGGTACCACTCCCAGCCGCTCGCCACAATATGCATTCCAAGCATGAAGGATGCACTGTAGGCTTTTTTTTGATCATGTCATAGAGAATCTTATTTTTATCAAGACCTCTACTTTCAAGGATCACATTCATTTAAATACTATTGTTTTCACGTGATTCTTTTAAGCAACTCTAAGTTATATACAATTCATGCTACATATAATCAACACAAGCAACAATTAAAAATATTAATAGCAAGAAATACAACATTTTCCTATAATTCCAAAGCCCTACCTCAAAGTAAATAACCTCAAACTATGTATAAATAATGTTCGTGAGGGGAAGGCAAGAGGTAAACTAATTGGGTCATACTAATGTCAGTTATCAAGCTAATGTCAATTTTCAAAGGATTCACCTTTGGACTTTCCAGACATACCAGACCTCCCATGTTTTAATAATTAATTTCCTGGAAAATTTGGCTAGTGTGTGGATTTGTTAATTAGCTTCTTTGCATGCTACTGAGAAATGTTATGTGCTGAAACTCAGGTATAGAGAACATTGGTGACTTAATGAAAATCTTTTTAAAGCTAAGAAAGAAGTAATTGGAGGGGAAGGCAGCCAGTGGCATTTCTGCATTTAGGGTATGTGGGCACTGCTGTCCCACCTCACAGCAAATAATGCAGTTGTGCAAGCATACATGAATAGTAAACTCACCTCAGTCATTTAATGTATTCATAGCAAACTTAATTGCCATAATCATTTTTTGGAGTATGTGACATATTCTTTGTACCTCACACCACTGACCTGTTTCCATGGTCT
Source organism: Erpetoichthys calabaricus (assembly GCF_900747795.2). NCBI lineage: Eukaryota > Metazoa > Chordata > Cladistia > Polypteriformes > Polypteridae > Erpetoichthys > Erpetoichthys calabaricus. Next base: position 148,973,796 of record NC_041394.2, read on the forward strand.
CTGGAGCTTTTTTCATAGGTTTATACGGTCATTATTGTCAAGTGTACAGAGTGTATGAATATGTACAGCCTCAATCATTTTGCTGTGGGGTTTGAATGACAGACTCCCCAAAGTGACCAACTGGATCATTTTTCAGACTCAATTTAAAGTATGCATAAACGTACATATTCAGTCAGTCAGTCATTTTCCAACCCACTATATTCTAACACAGGGTCACGGGGGTCTGCTGGAGCCAATCCCAGCCAGCACAGGGCGCAAGGCAGGAATAAATCCCGGGCAGAGCTCCAGCCCACCGCAGGGCACACACACACACACCAAGCACACACTAGGGACAATTTAGAATCACCAATCCACCTAACCTGCATGTCTTTGGACTGTGGGAGGAAACCGGAGCACCCGGAGGAAACCCACACAGACACGGGGAGAACATGCAAACTCCAGGCAGGGAGGACCCAGGAAGCAAACCCAGGTCTCCTTACTGCGAGGCAAACATGCACAACTTGTACACTTCTACTTTTTTCTACATATTGCTATTTTTAATTAGTTGTTGTCACATCAATTATTTATGCAAAATATGATTTAGTACTTTGCCTACTGAAAAACAAAATTCAGAACTTTGATTTGTTTTTTTTTGCTTTCCTTTTTGATAATGTATTGTTGAGTTATCTATTAGTAATGTCTTGGTAGTTGCACTGTATGACAAAAAATACATATTTTCATTTTGTGTGATTTTAAGCCATCATTCAAGTAACGTTTTATCATCACTGGTTTTCTAATATATTGTGAAATGTTATGTCTCTCCTTCACCTACCTCATGTGACATATCTTACACATCTCTTTCCATGCAACACCAATGATTTTTTATTTTGTCATGTCCTTTGCCTGTACATTTATTCTCCTGGCTATTCCGCACACCACTTACATAGAGTTAGGGACAACGCCATTTGCCATGCAACTCTGTAGCTCAGCCGATCCAAGCAGAATCCTTCCCGAGATGACTGGTAGCCATGCAGCAAGGCCAATAGATTTAAGCAGGGGAAGGAGTCACATAAGGTCTGCTGTTTACTTCCTTGGTCACCCCTGTCTCTCCTCTCTCTCTTACTCATATACATGCACACACACACACACACACACACACACACACACACACACACACACACACACACACACACACACACACACACACACATGCAGGCTCACAAACAAACCCCTTGCACAGCCTCTCAGATGGCTCTGTTCCTACTGATGGTATCTTTCTCCCAGGTCTGTGCTGTCCCACCAGAATTTTCATGCCAAAACCACCACTAAAAGGGCCTATTACTTAATAATAAGCTCTTCAGTAAGAACTTGGAGGCACAAATGGAATGTTACATAACTGCTAAGAAATATCTATTTACAGAAAGAACAATAGTTATGTCAAACAAATTACCATGTACTGTAGTTGAAACTAGCACCTTGAAGACCTTCAAAGAGAGATTTGGCAATATTTTATAAATGTTGGGGTTATAGGAAATTACATGTTCTGACCTTCTTATCTTATACATAACTCATTTATTCATTTGCTTATTTTTATTTTTTTAAATAAAATAATGCATTTTTGCATGTGATTTCTTGTACAGTTCTTAAAAAATACATTTGCTTTGCAGCCATTTGGATAAATCTAGGCTTCCCTTCACTTTAACATTTTATCTTTTTATGGATTTATGTGGAAAACGCAGCAGGCCAGACAACATAATTATCACAGCCAAATTTTAAATAAGTGCATAATTCAGCAGTTGTGAGTTACAAATCAGTAGACACTGTAGTTATCCTGGATCAGGGTTGCAAAACCGCAGCTTCTAAGTAAAAATAAATTCTAAACTAGAAGAAAGTGAGGTTTTCAAAACAAGACTTAATGTGGCTTTGAAATAAAATGACAGCCAAAATCTATGCTTTGCCTGAATAAAATACTGAATATTGAAAAGCTGAAGTGCTTTTAAAATGTCATACACAATTTCTCCTGAATCAAAGCATGCTGAAACTGAACAAGTTAGAACTGAATATAAAGGATGAATATTTAGAAGTTTGCAGCAATAAAGTGCAATGGTCAGCACTGCTGCCTCACAGCTCCAAATGCTCATGTGTGGTTATTCACTATTTGTGTAAAAGTTATACATAATGCTTGGGCTTATTGTATGTTGGACAAATAGGATATGAAATGGATGGAAGTGAGAAGATAAGTGATGGGCTAGTATCACCATCTAGTTGAATGTAAGATGTAATATAAAATGTAATACCTTTGTTAGGTGCTAGATCATGTCCATCCATCCATCCATTATCCAACCCGCTATATCCTAAGACAGGGTCACGGGGGTCTGCTGGAGCCAATCCCAGCCAACACAGGGCGCAAGGCAGGAACAAATCTCGGGCAGGGCGTAGATCATGTATTTATTTTATTTGGACAAACCTTAAATGTACTGTGTTTGAGGCAAACTCAGGGTCAAATTCATTTCAAATGCAAACAAGAATCCAAGACACATTAACAAAGGGACTATGCGAATTGGAAAAAAAAGAACATTAAGATAACAAAATATGAAAATGAAACATTACCTTTTTCTTTTTATTTATATTTTTCCTAGCATGATGCTGAAATGAGCAATAGATTTTCTTTACATTCTCAGCAATATATTTTGCTTTTCTGTTTTCATTCCAACCATAGACAATGTTTTTCATTGCTCTACTTTTATCCAAATTCTTCTGTTTCTTAACAGAAGAATCAACATTGTTCTTTTTTCTCTTAACACCAAGTTTATTTCAATTAGGCTATAAGTCTGTGACAGATAGGCAGACACTCATTTACTTCTTTCAGAGATCAAGGAAGTGCTGCTGTCTGCATACTGTTTATACAAAGCAGCACCCATGACTTCACACACATGTGTATAAAGTATAGCAATGGGGCTATCTGTAGCTGTTACTGAAGAAATAAGCACAGTGGTGCAGATACCAAAATCAAATACAATAAAAATAAACCTTCACAATGTCTGAAAAAACAAACAAAATAAGAATGTGAAACCATTCTCAGTTGCCCCTATAGTACATTCTGACAGCTATTTAAAAATACAAATTACTCCATTTTCCATTAACTACAAATTGCTGATGTAAACAAAGGGTGATTGGGGTCATTTGTAGCTGCAATTGTCAAACAATACATATATTAACTTTTCAATTATACTATAGGCACAGATAAAGAGATTAATTAACTATGGAAATGAAGAATTGGCGACACCCTGTGGAATTAGATTTTGGACATGCTGATTAACAGACTTCAGCATGTACAGATTGGCAACATTACAGCTTCCTCTCTGATCTTCAAGGCACTTCACAGGGTTGTGTACTGGGCCCTCTTCTGTACTCCTTGTTCACATATAAACTTGTTTGCAGACAAAGCTCCAATTCTATCACTAAATTTTCTAAAGTTACAACCATCACAGGACAAATCACCAACAATGATGAGATGACTTATAAAGAAGATGTCTGTCTGCTGGCTCAGTGGTACAAGTACAACACTGTCACCCTTTATGTCAGCAAAACCAAGGGAGTTGATCATAGACAATTCAGGAAACTGAAGAAAAAAACACACTTTGATTTTGTGGTTCCTATGTTTCTCACAGCTAGCATTACTTTTTTGGACTTGTGAAATCAATAGCCATAAACCAAGTTGGACTAGGATGAATGAGGACACACAACAACAAGAGTTGGGGCAAATAATTGTAACCACCAGAGGGCACTACTGAGCACAAAACTGCAGGCATAGTAATGGCCAACACAATTCTGAGTTGAAATAAAATATCTATTTAGCCAATGCACCTTTAACAATCACCCATGCAAAAGATCAATCATCTGTGTAATAATTCAATCCGATCAGTTCTTCCTTCCAATCCAATCAGTTCTTCCTTCCATTCCTCCAAGAATGTTGCCTGCTGCCTCCCGACTCTGACTCCACTATGTGAGACCTGAGACTTGTTCAAGTGTCGTCAAACTGCATGTTGGGAGCACTTCCGGTTCAGGTGGAAACCAGTATTGGCCTTCCCTTGACAGGCAACCCTACGAGTGTCCTGATTGAAATCAGCATTGAGGAACACTGCCACCTAGTGTGTGGAGGAATTAACTGTTCCCAGAATCCATGTCCTTCCATTCCATTTATTACTAACTGATCCCAGCCGTGATGAAGATTATAAGGATTTACAGCCAGGTTTTGTCTCCAGTCCATTGATCCTTCCATTAAGACATCCATTCCGGGTAAGAAATTATTCTCCACCCTGGCTGGGATGCCTGTTCTTCTTGATCACTTGCAATGCATTTTTTTTAAAGCAGTGTTGTATGAGTAGAGCTGAGATTCTAGCAACAGCAGCTGACAAGTGACTTCAGCTTCGGCCACCTTTTCTTTGGTATCCAATGGGACATGCTGAGCCCACCTCCATCTTCCCTTTGTCTACCTTGGTGTCAGTGGGATCTCTAGGAGCTTTGATTGACAGAGGTAAGGATATGGATAAAAAAGTAAATGACAGCATAATAGTGACAGGTAACAGTGATCTGGTCAGCCCTATTAGCCAATTTCCTCATCAACACCCCAGGGTGCTTGGCTTTGTTACCATGTACTCACCAAGCCTGAGTGCACTGTTTTTACTACTAAAACACATGCACTGCTATGAACCATTGATATGCAACAATGCACATTTACACTGGGAGGGATTCTGTTTAAAGGTGACATTTCTTGATGTGACTATCACTGACAAACTGAAGTGAGCACAACAAATTTGGGCTCTTGTGAAAAAGGCTCACCAGCATCTATACTTCCTTAGACATCTAAAAGCATTTCTCCATCTGTTCTGACATACTTCTACAAATGCTTGCTGGCTGCATCCTATTCTGGTATGGCACCTGCTTGGCACAAGATCATAATCCACTGCATAAAAAACAACCATCTATTCAGGACCTATAGAACACTCATTGCCTTAGAAAGGCAAATAGGACAATTAAAAATCTCAGCCATTCTCCAAAGTCACTTTTCACACTCCTCCCTTTTGGCAAATGATACAGGACCATTGTCACCAGCAGATTTTGGGACCTATCCACATGTCATGGGCTTACACAACAGCCAATCATATGAACAATCATTGTGATATCAAGAATGCTGTGTGCACACACAAATACAGTATACGAAAACAAATTCTTTCAAATATATATGTATTGTATATTTACATACTATACATATCGCAAGCTGAGAATTTTGTATCTATGTATATGAGTGTTCTGTGTTGGTATAGTATAACTGTCGCATGTTCCAAGGTCATACACAAGTAAGAATTCCATTGTACTGTGTACACATGACAATAAACTTGAAGTTAATATTTTACTCTTTCTCCACATAGAACATAAAGTGAAGATGTTTTTCCATTTCTAAACTGAATGTTATCATCCTGAACTTATAGTCACAGCTTGTCCCTCTCTCATAGTCTGAGCCAAACACACAAGGGAAAACCATGGGGGAAAGAATGAGGAACTATTGATGCCCCAAAACAAGTTCTTCTGTCTTTTCAGGAGATGACTAGATTTCTCAAGTGAAGTAAACACCCCAAAATGTTATTGTATGGTCAAGGGAGTCTGAAAAACTGGTGGGCTTTCTCTTCTGGTAACATAACACTAGGACCCCATAAAGAAGGAATAAGGCTACAGAAAGGAAGTCCTCTTACTGTAAGCTCCAGAGATGGAACTACACCATAGGAACCAAGGGAAGGAACTAAGAAGAAATACACTATAGTTATTAACCCAACTCAAGTTTAAAAGTTATAACAAAAGGACACAAGATGGGATCTCGTTTGTATTTGGAGACGCTTTCTCTGTTGCCAACCACTTCTGCTGGAAAGTCTACTTATTGAACATTTTCTTTTGATTTTCAAATGCATCGCATTACTTGGGGAATGGAAACTTTAATAAAAGACTTTGTGTCCTAACTTATCGAATGGCCACCATAGTCTACAAATATTTAAATGCAATAAATGACCAATATGCACTACTTCTTCTTCTTCTTCTTTCGGCTGCTCCCATTAGGGGTCGCTGCAGCGGATCATCTTTTTCCACATATTCCTGTCATCTACATTTTGCTCTGTGATACCCAGCACCTGCATGTCCTCTCTCACCGCATCCATGAACCTTCTCTTAGGCCTTCCTCTTTTCCTCTTCCCTGGCAGCTCTATCCTTAACATCCTTCTCCCAATATACTCAGCATCTCTTCTTTGCATATGTCCAAACCAACGCAATCTTACCTCTCTGATTTGTCTCCCAACCGTCCAACTTGAGCTGACCCTTTAATTTACTCATTTCTAATCCTATCCATCCTCGTCACACCCAATGCAAATCTTAGCATCTTTAACTGTGCTAACTCCAGCTCTGTCTCCTGCTTTCTGGTCAGTGCCACCGTACCAATATGCGCTACTAAGTCAGCAAAAATAACAGTTTCAGAAAGGCAAAGTGCTAAATGTTCTGTGTGGTGTGAAAATGAACCACAGGCAGTGGTCTGAAACATTGAGCTAACTATCAAGGTCCTGAAATAGAGTCTATAAACATTTATTTTGTTCACCTTTCCCATCATGAACAAATATTACTATCTGTCTAATCAAAAATTAACTCATGGAACAAACAAAAACATCACAAAACTAAAAAAGAGAAGGCCACGTGTGATGATGATGTTCCATTGAATTGCCTACAATGCTTTGAAAAAGCAGAGGCTCAGATGACACTGATGTACCTTGCTCTTGAATAGTTTACTAGTGACTGATGCTTTCTGTGTAATTTATTATTTAAGCAAGGAATACCATAAGACAAAGCGGGACTAGAGGACTCTTCTGATTGACCATTTGTTTTGTGTCTGCAAGCAGAGAAGGAAAACCAATAAATGGCTGTGCGAGATCCAGTTCATCCCTCCTTGTACCATTTAAGTCTGTCTCAGTAAGGGCTCACGCATGTGACACTGTATATGCTAATTAAATACATCTGTATGTATTTTTGGTTATCGGCAAATTAAAGGAGCTATAAAGTGGGTGGTACAAGAGCAATTAAAGGATTTCTTACATCACCTTTTAGGAGTCTGCACCAAATAGATTGACTAGTTATCCTTGTATGGTGAGAGAATGTTAAAGGCTACCATCCATCCATCCACTATCCAACCCACTATATCCTAACTACAGGGTTACGGGTGTCTGCTGGAGCCAATCCCAGCCAACACAGGGCGCAAGGCAGGAAACAAACCCCAGGCAGGACGCCAGCCCACCGCAGTAAAGGCTACCAGTGCATGGTTTATACACACAGTACAGTCACAAACTCATTTAATCCAATTTAAGGTTAATGGTGTCCTAGAGTGTTTAAAGAGTACATGGCACAAGGTGCGAAACATCACAGAACATATACATCACTGTCACTCACACTGGGGCCAATTTAAAGTTACCAATTTATTTAAATGGCACATCTTTTAAGATGAGGCAAGAAAACCATTGTAGCTGGAGAGAAATGGTAAGATTTAACTGCAAACTGGCACCACCCGTGGACTCTGGCAATAGCACTAGCTACTGCTCCACCACAGTAAAAGTGCTTTAAATTTTTAAAGCAACAATCAATCCAGTAAAACTCAAACATTCTTAAGTACAATAAACAAAAATAGTAGACTTTATCTAGCATTTATAGTATATGATACTCCTTATAAAAGGTGCTACATAAAAGAAAAAATTGTTCATCTTTTTTTCCTGTTAAGTCACTCATTAATAATAACCCAGGTTTTTAGTGGTCTTTAAAAACAGGCTAGTATAATTCAAAACAAGGTATTTCATATGAAAAATAACGTGTAGCATGTATAATGTGTGCGAAAGTAAGTGTGAGGAAAGTAACTGAGTGCTAAATTAACATTATAATGTTTATGTTATATGACCACAGGCTGTGTGTACAAGGAATTATATCTCATAGCACCCCAGTCAACAAATCTAACATTTTGTCTTTGATGCAGCCTACCACTAAAAGCTAGAGAAGAAAAATAAAAGTGGTTTAACCTGAGACTGTGATAGTATACTTTAAACCAAGTGGATTTCTGTGTTCTACGTCTCTTGAACAAGGTATTTCCAGGAGCCCAGCTTGGAGATCACCACCACTTGGATTAGGAGTTAAAGGGATGTGCTTCTGTTTGATTACTTTGTGAAAGTAATGTTGACCTCAAAGACAACAACAGCAATAATAATAATTATTATTATTATTATTATTATTATTATTATTATTGTGGTTGTTGTTGTTATTATTATTAGCATTTACATTTATATAGCGCTTTTCTCACTATTCAAAGCACTTTACATAGTGAGCGCAGAGCCACTTCAACCACCACTAATGTGCAGCAATCCATCAAGATGACGCAACGGCAGCCATTGTGCACCACTACACTCACCACATATTACCTGTAAGGTGGTGAATAGGGACCAGAATGACTATGCCACGGTGGGCAATTTAGCCAGGACATCGGGATGCACCCTACAGTTAACGAAGGATGCCCAGAAATCTTTTAAGACCACAGAGAGTCAGGGCCTCAATTTTACTTCTCATCTGCAGGATAGCAACATTCTTGCAGTACAGTGTCCCACTTACCGCACTGGGGTATTGAGATCCATATTTTCACCACAGGGTAATCACCCCCTGTTGGCCACGCCAACACCTCTTTCAGCAGCAACCCAAGCTTTTCCTGGTTGGTCTCCTATCCAGATACTGGCCAGACTGCCAGTATCTGAATAGGAATACTGGATAGAATACCCATATCCTCAACTGTCTTTGAACAATTTCAGGGTAGATGATTTTAAGATCACAGGAAAGTCAAAGTTCAGTATAAGTTTGGCTGACTTGAACAGTGCTTGCATCTTGGAGAGGTTGAGCTGAAGACAGAAATCAGCTAGTTAGAGAGAGATAACTATATGGAGAAAAAAAGTAAATGTCAGCATAATAGTGACAGATAAATAGTCACCTTGTTTTATTTGAGTAGAATATATATGTGGGATTCAATCTTTATAATGTGTACAACTACATTTTATAAATACATCAGAACTCTTTTTTTTCAATACACACAAATTTTAGAACTACCCCATTTCCTCATATATCTCTTGCAAAAATAATTAAAATGTCTGCAGATTTGTTTCTCCTGTATATCACACCATACCAAACCCTTTGCTACAAAAGATTAAAGTATTCAAATACAGAGTAAAACTCTGGATTGCATAAAATGAATGTTAAGCGACATTTTGATTAGTAGGCACAAAGATGCAATTGTTTCTTTAGTGAGTGTTTAACCTATCTATACCTGCATTTCAATCTTCCATCTTTTCCACCAAGATTGCACTGTTCAGGTTCAATCTAAGTTTATAGAAGCCCGACCAGCTTCTCTGTTATGATTCTTGGGGATTTTGGTATATGCAAAAGTTATTTTTGCTGTTATTTGTCTGCTTTCATTTTGATTATGATCTCAATTTTTATTTTATTACCATTTCAGTGTGGTCATTTTTGTTTTTGGTTTTACTATTTATCTATTTATAGGTGCTGTCATTTTGCTGCTTATTGTTGCTATCTCATGATGGGTGGAAGCTGCAGCAAGTGACATCAGACACAGTCCAGTATAAAAGATGGTACTTAATGATTATTACCACCCAAGTTTGTGGGGATCCTAAACAAAACTTTGTGGACAGTAGTGAGCAAAAACCTTTCTATGCAGCCAGGGTATTTTGTGTGCTATTTTAACTTTGAGTTTCGGTTTACATATTGGACTTTGGGGAAACAATTGTTTGACTTTGATGTTTAACTTGCTCTCAGTATTCATATGTTCCCTTCCGTCTACTGGTCCTTTTATTTTGTGTCTTTGTGGCTGCCAATTCTGTCCACCTTGGCTTCTCTTGGCAGTGTTTTTCCATACAATGTGCAGTAATAAGAACTATGTGTCAGAGATAAGCATGTGTCAAAACCACAAATGCATATGACAGTAGGCCTGATCTACGAATATTCTTTACCAAACACGGCAGCTATCAAGAGAACAAATCAGCTTTCTGCAATATGTATCCAGTGCTTGATTCATTTGGTTGTCTGATTAACTATTTTTTTTTCATTTAAAAGCTTCAGTTGCAATCTTCTTGATTGTAAGTAAGCCATATGTTATAATTATACTTTTTTTTTTACTAAAACTTGGCTTAGGCACCATCTCTTGTGTCATTTAGTGGATTCTTTGGAGATGTCTTAAAAATTTTAAATAAATCTTCCACTACTATCTAAGGATGTGGGCCTGAAGAGTGAGTTTAAATAAGGGACATCAAATACCTTCACAACATTTTAAGCAATGTTGTGTTCTTTGAAATCCTTGAACATGTAACAAAATCTAATTAGATATTGTTCCATTTTAAATATACTCCTGGACTATATACCTTATTCTTTGTCAAATTTATCAGTACATTATCTGAATTAGCCAAGAATTATAATAAAGTTATTTTATTGGATGCTTTTAATCATGAATCAGATGGGGAAGAGGATGATATCAGCAGAAATGTTTTATTTCAGTGTTGCTGTAGTCTGTATGATTCTGCGCACTTAAATGATCATACATTAGATTTAAGTATCACATGCAGTGTTTACATTTAAAATTTAATTATCTTAAATGAGAAATGGTATTTTTATGTATTACTTACCCTACGTACTTTGTAGCAGTGGCTGAGAAAAAAATGTTAATTTCATGTTTTCATGTAGAATGGAGAGACAAAAGTTAATGACATAATAGAAGCCAATAGTGACCAATGCTGTAACAACAAATGATGTGGAAAATGTTCATGGAAAAAATCTTACTTTACTCATGTCACGTAATCCACATGTCTGTTATTCAGTTGTATGCTCAAATTTTGCAAAATGCATGCTTTTCTATTAAAGTATTAACAAATAACTACTTCCTGAATAATCAGCACACATCATTAACATGAAATTAAAGCCTCATCAGAATGACTTTTTGAATTGAAGGCGGGACTTAAAGAGGTGGGTCCTCAATTCACAAAGAAGCCTCCCATGAACCTTTAGTTTGCTACTTATTAGGTGCTTGTTAAGAACAAAAAAATTACATTATTTTAAGGTTTAATGATATTGTGATAAATGCAAATATTAGCAATGGAACTAATACTAATGTAGAAAACAAATTATTAATAATAATAATAAGTAATAATAATAATCTATTAAATGATCTATATAAATAAATCTATTATTCTGTACTGCATTAATTTTTCAAAACAATGGGAAAACGGGATCATCATGGTTTATTTACAGCATACTCCATTTTAAATTAGAATTTTGAAGATTAAAATCTAAATAGAGAATTGGAAAGTTACAAATTTACTTCTTTGGATGGTGTAAAAATATAAAACAGTTTGCCAAAGCTCTACATTAAGCCCAATCTGATAATCATTCCAGTTATTTAATTAAATTATTAACAACTCTGGTTTTATTTAGAGCAATAACTTACCTGAAAATAGAATGCAGATCTGTCTAGCATAATTCCATCTAATATTCATAGGAAAAAAATTATTTATTTCTGTAATATCAAACATAATATAATAAGATTGCAAACTTATCCATTAGCATTCAAATCTAATATTGCAATATCACAGCATCACTCTTTTTACATTCTGCTGATTTCTTAAATGAAGCCCCCCATTTATCATGTAGACATAGTTCCAGCTAGACTGCTGAAAAAGTAATTTGCTGTAGTTATACAGCCCACGTTGAACATAATTAATACTTCTTTTTTCAAGCAGTATTGCATTTGGTATATTCAAAGTTGCTATTGTTCAACTGTTATTGAAAACTGAATGATCTGAATGTTCATAATAATTACAATATCTTAAATAATATCTTAATATGTATAAATAATATCTATAATATATATAAAAATATTTATGGAAAAATGTATTAATCTTAAAGTTAATTCATTTACTGTATATATCAAGCAGGATTGTCTGTTACAATTCTATATCATCAGGCTGTTCACCTCACTACATTATTATTGCACAAACAATATAAAATATTGCAGCAAGGATCATAACAAAATGTGCAAATATTACCCAGTTTTTGTCCCACTTGTAATATAGCACTTAGTACAGAAATGTTTATTTAACAATGAGAGAGACTTTCAAAAGACATTCAGAAAGAATGGGCTGTCAGTGTGGGTTAAAAAAATTGCTAAAATCACCATGTTGACCAAAAATAAAAATAAAACCTAACAAAATTATTTATTCCTTATACAGAGAAGACTTAGAGAAAAAAACACTATATAGGAGGAGCAGTTTGGTTTTATGCCAGGGAAAGGAACATGAACTGATGCAGTATTTGAAAGTATGTTGAAGTGGACACGTGATGAGGAGAGACAGTGAAAATGTGGACAAAAGACTGATGGGAAAGGAAGTACAGGGGAGGAGAAAGCAAGGGAGGCCAAAGCGGAGGTGGTTGGATAAAATAAAAGAAGATCTGAAGGAAACAACTTGACTGGTGAGTAGGTATAGGGCTGACCTATTTGGAAAACGATGATCAAGCACATTGAGTCCAAATTGAAGTAAGAAAGGATGACAAGAAATAAGAAGTTGTTTTTAATGACTAATGGTTACTAAGTCATTGTCACTGTTATTTTCTTGTTGGTGGAACCTGGAGTCACTGTCATTTCAATTTGTTCATCCTTTTAGCCATGAAGTACATGTGTCATTATTTATAATAGACCCAGCTTCAGAAATTAACACTTATCCCATTATGCATTGTTTGAATGCTGAGAGGGGGCTGAATGAGGTGAATGTTCTGTAGTATGGTGTTTTGTTTCCTGTTTAATTGACTTACTTTTTTCAGTGTAATTAATATTTTAATATATTACATTTATTGTTTTATTACAATCTGTATAAATTTATATAATTCTGTGTACTTATTACATAGAGTTTCTGTATTTAGTAGTTAACTTTATTAGAACTTGAAATGATAGCATCGAATTTAGTCATGATTTAAGGAAAAGACGTAAAACCACATAGCCAGTGGACTACATATACTGCACATTAAAATATAAGCTAACAGTCTTATTTAACACAAATGAGGAAAAGGACAGCTACACATCCTGAAATTCGGTTTACAAGCTGTAAATGAGTTTATATTTATTTACTTAAAGCAAATTATTAATGTATACTTTCTAAAGTATATAGTTGTAGGGGTCTCTCCTTCTTATATTTGCAAGAATTAATAAATAAGTAATAAATATCTACTTTAAGATCTTTTAGCCACAGGTTCCTAAATGTTGAAATAATCTGTCTGCTTGTGTAATAGATTTCCCATTGGTCTCAGCATTTAAGTCCAGGCTGAAAACTCATTACTTTATCACATTATTTCCTTACAACAGCTGCTGTTTTTCAGCTGCTCATACAGCAGAAACATCTGCTAGTTATTTGCCTTAAGTAAGATTGTGGCAATCAACATGCCCAGCTATTGATAACTTTTTAAATTCTTCCCTTTTTTTTTTTCTGGTGTGGCCCTTGGTATGACTTTGACACTGATTAAGCCAATACTACTGACCGTGGTATGGAACACCGGATTGGTTAGAACCTTTTATTATCAAGTGTAATAAACACAGTACCAGATAGTAATAGGAGTTATCTTTCTACTCAATATTATTTATATTTGTTTGTGGTTAGTTTAATCTGCTGTATTGCACATGAATTTGACATTTTTCTAAGTATTGTGTTAAGTGGAATTGACCTTTGATTTGGATCATGTCCATTTTAAATACTGCAGGAGAATAGTAAGAAATCTTCTTTTTTAATTGACTCTAAGGAGGGGTAGCAATAATTCAACTATCAACCAAGAGTCTTTTTGTAATCATGGCCATTAAAGAACACCAACTTAGTGGTATGGTATAAGTGAAAAGGTAAGGCTGGCAAGGAGACAGCACAGCAGCAACGTCATCCTTTATAACAACAGCGTATGGTCTGCTCAACAGTAATGACTTTTTCATATGAAAGTACTTGTTTTTGCATCCAAGTTCCATACATTGTAAATTCTATTTATTGACCATTTACCATCAATATTAACACTGGAACTGTTTATACTCTTTGAGATGAATTTAAAGGTTTGTGTCATTACTTGTCTGTAAATTTGCAAATAGAATTTATGTAGTGTATATTCTTTGTTCATCTGTTGGCGGGTTAATGTTTTATATACAGTATGTGATGTGTTTGATGTTTTCACTAGGTTGAGGTGTGTGCATGCATTTTTTCCTTATCTTACACTCACACCAAATTTTGCATCCATTAAAAATGTATGGTAATTTTGCCTTTTTTATTTCTATAAAACAGACTAGATAATAGCTAAATGAGAGAGGGAGAGAACTAGGGCTTAGTGTGTGGTGTTCAAGTGAACATTATTCAATAAAATAAATTAGCAGTTTAAAGTTCAGACTGCTCTGTCTGTATGCAGCTGTTTCCCACCCTAGGGGAGCAGTGCTACTACAGTATTACAGTTACAGATTAAAGCATTTGCCATGCAATATTGATCAATGTACGGGAAGGGGAAAGCAGCCATGTGAACTAATTCAATCAGACTTTGACTTTGCATATTTCAAAGAACTGTACACTGGGATTTTGTTTTTCCTCATTGTTAACTGTCCGTATCTTCTGTTAGGGTTATTGTTGTTTATTTTATTCCTCCTCTTCTATCATTTGAGTCAAATAAATTGTTCTATTATCATTCAATAAAATGAGTATGTATCCTAATGTATACAAATGCTGCATGGGTTTTATACTTTTCTCTCACTTTTATATTTTTCAAAATTTATTAAATCACTCTGCAGCCTTATAGTGTGACTGAACCAGTGCCTGAAACTTAAAACTAAACAAAAAAAATATATCCATCCATGCATTTTTCAAATACAATTTAATCTAAATATACAGTGAATTCTTAAAGTATTCACTTTTCTGCACACTTTATTTTGTTGCAAATGTAATTTTCAATGGATAAATTTGCCATTGTTGCCCATCAATCTACACTCAGTAACCTTTAATGGCAACATGAAAGCATATGATAAAAGATTTGCAAATTTATTAAAAATCAAAAGCTGAAATCTTTCCTTTATATAACAGTAAGTGTTCAGACCATTTGCTGTGACACTCCCATCTGTGCTCAGGTGTATCCTGTTTGCTTTAATAATCCTGGAGATATGCCTGGAACTTGACTGGTGTCCACCAGTGGCAAACTGAATTGATTGCTCATCGTTTAGAAAGGCACAAACTGTGTATATAAGGTTTCACAATTCTAATTTCTAATGTCAGGCCAAAAACGAACCCATGACATGCAAGGACCTTTCTTTAGGCTTCTTTGATAAAATTATGGTGAAGCAAGGGTATAAAACCATTTCAAAAACTATTATATATCATTTATCAAATCTTTGAGTGTTCCAAACAGCACAGTAGCCACAATAGTTGTGAAATGGAAGATGTTAGGAACCACCAGGACTCTTCAAGAGATGTCGATCTGCCCAAACAGAATAAAAGGGCTAGAAGAAACTTGGTCAGGGAGGTGACCAAGTACCCAGTGGTCACTCTAATAACGCTTTAGAAGTCCACTGCGGAAAAGAGAGAACCTGTTGAAAGGACAACTGTCTCAGCAGAAATTCATCATTGAGATGTTTATGGTAGAGTTGTTAGACACTATTGAGTAAAACGCATATGAAATTTTAAATGACTGTGAGAGCATAAGGAAAATGATTCACTCATCTAATGAGACAAAAATTGAACTCTTCAGGCAAAACTCCAAGCACTAGGTCTGGTGAAGACCAGGCACTGCTCATCATCTGGCTTCCCTCTGGTGAAGCTTGGCGGTGGCAGCATCATGCCATGGGGTATCTTCTCAACAGCAGGGACTGGGGACTGATCACAACTGAGAGAAAGATGAATGCAGCAAAATAAAGAGAGGTCCTTGTAGAAAACCTGCTCGATAGTGCACACAACCTCAGACTAGGATGGTGGTTCACCTTTCAGCATGACAGTGACACCAAGCATACAGCTGAATCAATGCTGAAATGGTTTTGGGAAAAGTCTCTGACTGTCCTTGAGTGGCCAGGCCAAAACCCAGATTTAAACCCCACAGAACATGTGTAGAGAAACCTGAAGATTGCAGTTTACAGACACTTCCCATCCAGTCAAACGGAACCTGAGAGGATCTGCCAAGAAGAATGGGATAAAGTATCTACATCCAGGTCTGAAATGCTTGTGGAGACTTACCAAGAAGAACTGAAGCAGTAATTACTGCCAAAACAGTTATACAAAGTACTGCATTGAGGGTGTGAATACTTATATGAATGAGACATTTCATTTTTTGGTATTTAATTACATTGCAAACCTTTTTAAAACATATTTTCACTTTCGAATTATGGTTCATTAAGTGTACATTGATGGGCAAAATGACAAATGTATCCATTTAAAAATAAATCTAACCCTAACCCTAGCACAAGGCAGAATGTGACCCTAGACAAGGTGCCAGTCATTTATAATAATCATCCAGATTTAGAACAAAAGTGTTGTTTGTATGCACAGTCATTTATGTATCTGTTTTATAATGAAAACTTTTACAAGGAATAGGTGAAACATCATAATAGTACCAATAGACACTTGTCATTTTCAATCACTGTGGTTGCCCATCGGTCTTTAGTTCAGTCCATCCAGGAGCACAGACCAGACTCTATCACCATGTCTGACTTTCCTGGCTCAAACCAAGAAACAGACCTGAAGGGAATGTCATCACATATTTGTTCTTAAATATTAGAGAGAATTAAGAATTAACAATCACCTTGACTTAGCTGTATAAGGCTGCAAGAGAAAACTGGAATACATAGAATTTACTCACATTTTATTGTTCTTGTATGAGAAATTTTAGATAGAAGGTGCTGAGTGTGGAAGGATGCTGCTTCATGATAACAAGAACTGCACCAATTTATTTTTCTGTTTCCATCAGGTGGAAGGATTTGTCTTACTCTCCCACCATTTAATTTCAGCAAAAAACACTTCCAGTTTGAGTCTTCAAATTTCTGACAGTGTTATATGTAGTGGATATAAAGGTCTACATACCCCTGGCAAATCTGCAGATTTTGTGTAATAAAAAATGAAACCAAGATAAATTCTATCAGAACTTATTCCAGCTTTATTGCAAAATTGCAATCTATACAATGAAAGTGAAACAAATCAGAAACTGTTTAGTCAAAAAAGGAAAAAAAAAATCATTCAAAAAACCTAGCTGAATTAGTGTGCACTCCCCCTAAATTAATACTAAGATGAAACCCCCTTTGATTTTATTACAGCACTCATTTTGGGTAAGTGTCTATAAGTTTGGCACATCTGGAATTGGCAATTTTTGCCCATGCCTCCTTGCAAAAAATTTCCAGATCTGTCAAATTAGGAGGGCATCTCCTAGGCACAGCTCTCTTCAGGCCACCCCATAGATTTATATTGGATTAAGGTCTGGGCTCTAGCTAGGTCATTCCAGAACATTGATCTTCCTTTGATGAAGTCATTGCTTTGTTGATTTTGATGTATTGTTTGAGTTGTTGTTATGCTTAAAGGTGAAGTTCCTCTTCATCTTCAGCTTCCTAGCAGGTGCTTGAAGGTTTTGTACCAAAATAGACTGATACCTGGAGCTGTTCATGCTTCCATTCTCCTTGACTAAAGCCCCAGTTCCAACTGAAGAAAAGCAACCCCAAAGAGTGATGCTGCCTCCACCATGCTTCACTGTGGGTGTGGTGTTCGTTTGATGATGTGCTTGTGTGTGATGTGATTATTTTTGTGCCAAATATACCTTTTGTAATTATGGCCAAATAGTTCAGCCTTGGTCTCATCAGACCATGATACCATAATTTTTCCACATGGTTGTAGGAGACTGGGTATACCTTTTCGCAAAGTTTAGCTGGGCTTGAATTTTTTTTTTGGTCTCAGAAAAGGCTTTCATCTTGTCATCCTACCCCACAACCCAGACATATGAAGAATACGACTGATTGTTGTCACATGTAGGGAACAACCAGTAATTGCCAGGAAAATCTTGAAGCCCCTTTAATATTGCTGTAGGCCTTTTGGTGGCCTCCCTGACCACTTTTCTCCTTGTCGTTGCATTAATTCTAGACAGATGTCTTCATCTTGGTAGTGTCACTGTTGAGCCAAATTTTCTCCATTTGTTCATGACTGTCTTCACCGTGCTCCATGGGATGTTTAATGCTTTGGATTCTTTTTTGTGTCCCTATCCTGATTGATACCTTTCAAAAATGAGATACCGTTCATGTTTTAAAATCTCCTTGCAGACCATGGCTTTTGGAGTTATGTTGCAAACAAGAGGGTATCAGAATAATCTTACAGAAACAGCCAAACTTTATCTGAGCTCAATCAGAGGGACTTTAACTGCTGTCAGGTATATACTAGCTACAATAAGATACTATGAGATAAGATTTATTGTGATTGGTTGATTCTGAACGCCGCTACATCCTTGATTATTAAAGGGTGTGCTCACTAATGCAATTTTTATGATTTTGTTTCCCCTTCTTTCACTAAACAGTTTCTGATTTGCTTTCACCTTCTTTGTATAGATTAAAATTTTGCAATAAAGATGGAAAAAGTTCTAACAGAATTTATCTTGGTTTCATTTTTGTATTTCAGAAAATCTCTGATTTTTGGCAGGGGTGTGTACACATTTTATATTCACTGTACCACTCAGTTGAGCCTTTGCTTATACTCAGTGTTCAGCTTAACAGTTATTGGTCAAATAAGAAATTGTGACCTTTAAACCCCATTTCAAGAAGACCACTAGGCCAAGACACTAAATCATTTTCAGGTTCAGGAGTGAGTTTATAAAGTGTCAGGGCTGCCAGAGCAGAATGCCCTCTAGCGGTCCCTGAGGTCAGTGCAATTCTGTGACCTAACCTCTTAAGGGAATGTGTCAAGGCAGTTACATCCAGCTACTTGCATCAGAAATATAGCTTCTTGTTAAATTCCAGAGTTTATAGGTTTGTACGGGTTTATTTTATGGTCATGTGTGCAGAGTACATCCTTATTTGAATGTGCTAATAAAAATGTAACACATATGCTTATATAATGGTACCACAAAATGCATGACATCAATGGATTTTTGCTTTGGCAAAAAGATTCTTCTGCTAAATTTGCTTGTTAGAGCTGAAGTCGAATTTCACTGTACTTTGTACATATGACATTAACAATGAGCTTAAAATGTCAAAATTAGTTAGCTTTCATTATGTATTACATACTGTAGGTTTAATAAAGAGACATTGCATTTTCAGAAGGCCGTTTTGCAATTTCTCATTAGTACTTATAAAGCTGACATATACAAATAAAAAATTTTATAGCTATCTTTGTAATTTAAAAAGACAAGAATTTATAGAACTTTAATATTGGATACAAATTGTATAATTGTATGTTTAAATTTGGCATGTATTGCCTTCAGCATTCTAGACATAGTGCTGAATTTAAACTTTACTGAATTAGTACAACTGTCTCTTGCAGAATTAGCCTGAATTTTTTTGTTGGCAGCTGAACAACAGATGAACTACTAACAGAATAAGAGCTAATCACTTTTCAAATGCAGTTACTTTGGCATAGATTTGGAGTAAGGAAGTTAAGCCTGGAGTTTGTCAGGTTAATCTTGATTTATTATTGAGCACTTATGCATTTTGCTAAAGTGTTAAAACTAACATCTAGGGTGTATAAATAATAAATAAGTAATTTAATGACCTATAGTTTATACCAATAACAATAATGATATGAATAATAATATGGATAGCAGTAATGCATTGCATTTATCATTTGCCTTTGCTGCTGTGCTCTGGAGTCCCAGACATGGCAAAAATAGATGTGATGCCGCCAAAATGCTCCACAAAAGGCAAGCGAGGACCTTCAAAGGCCAACCCAGAAAAGGCCCACTGTAATCCAATGTACTCCAACTGCTAACTGCAACTTTTGGCCTAACATGCCTCAAAAATGGGAAGTTGGCTAAAATGTTCAAAATTTAAGTAAATGTTCAAAAAGATATCAAAATGCTCTACAAGAGAGGGGATGACGGTAAACCCCTGGCTTGTGGACAAAAAGGCAACACAAAATCTATAGAAATAGAAAATGTATTTATCAGAGTAGAAAAATATAAAAAGAATGCTCAAAAGAGGAAAAAGGAGTTGCCTAAAAACAAATCCCAAGGAAACAAGTCTCAAAATGCAATCTAAGAGCAGAATCCAAAAACAGAGCAGAAGAATAAGTAAAAACAGTTAATCCAAAGGAAAAAAGCAATACTTACAATAAGTCTTCAAACAACTTCAATATGTATTAGGTCTTGCTTGTTACTGGAAATAAATAGCCAGAAGAAAGACCCAACAACTGTGATGTCAAGGGGGAGCTGTCTCCTGGATTTCCAGGCATAAAACACAAGGAATGGAGACAATTTAATGAGATAGAACACAAATAACCAGTCATAAGTGAAAATAATACAAATGACATAAAGAATGAAAAATAAGAACTCAGAATTAACAAACACAGTAATAAAATGCGTATATCCATACATTCAATCTACCACATGACATTTACCTTGCATAAGATTCAGAAGAAAGAATAAAACTGATAAAAAATACAGTTAAATTAATTAGATCAATTTATAATGTACAGGATCCAGCACAATTGTGGTACTAATATACATGCCAGCTTGGCCACATTCTCTGTTCAGCAAAGAGAAAAAGGGTGTTGAACTAGGCAGACATGGACTGACACCACTGTTGCATACAGTGATACAGTGATGGTCTATTCTGTACATGCCCATTACACTTTTACATATAGTATGCAAACAACACCAGGAATGCTACTTCTGATCCCACTGAACCCAGTACAGCTAGTGTTGACTACCAAACAAATCTTTAGTTTTCTTCCTTCCTTCTGTGAACTGCACACTCACACAAACTATGGCCACCCGCCCTCCTGCTTTAAACAGCATTTTCTGCATATTTAATGTTGTCACTGACTGAGTAGTCACTTATGTGGGAAGGGTGTACCGAATAAAGTAACTACATAAAAATAAAGTGAAAGGTCAAAAGTAGCTTTAAATAGATCCTACACAGCTTCAGAAAAAAAATGAATAATGTATTAATACTAAACTATAAATTATACATTTACAAGAGATGAAAATAGGAAAGCATACAAAGTTTCCAACCTTCATTTATATCTGTTCTATCATGTATGCTGAGAAACTGTAAAATGCCAAACAGTGTAACTCTGGAACTACAAGCTTTGAAAAAATAGTCAACAATCTTCACTTTCATACAATGCCTTTATTTCATACTATGTGCCATGACCCCAGTGATACTGAGATAGAGTTCAACTATAGCAAAGCAATTAGGGGAAATGGCTGGTTACAGAAATAGATGGATGAATAGAATGATGGATATATGAGTGAACTTATACTTGAACTTAACTGGATCGGTTCGCAGCCGAGTGTGAAGCGGCTGGGATGAGAATCAGCACCTCCAAATCCGAGACCATGGTCCTCAGCCGGAAAAGGGTGGAGTGCCCTCTCAGGGTTGGTAGCGAGATCCTGCCCCAAGTGGAGTTCAAGTATCTTGGGGTCTTGTTCACGAGTGAGGGAAGAATGGAGCGTGAGATCGACAGGCGGATCGGTGCGGCATCCGCAGTAATGCGGGCATTGCATCGGTCTGTCGTGGTGAAAAAGGAGCTGAGCCGCAAGGCGAAACTCTCAATCTACCAGTCGATCTATGTTCCTACCCTCACCTATGGCCATGAGCTATGGGTAGTGACCAAAAGAACGAGATCGCGAATACAAGCGGCTGAAATGAGTTTCCTCCTCAGGGTGTCTGGGCTTTCCCTTAAAGATAGGGTGAGAAGCTCAGTCATCCGGGAGGGGCTCAGAGTAGAGCCGCTGCTCCTCCGCATCGAGAGGAGTCAGATGAGGTGGCTCGGGCATCTGATCAGGATGCCTCCTGGACACCTCCCTGGTGAGGTGTTCCGGGCACGTCCAACCGGGAAGACCCAGGACATGCTGGAGGGACTATGTCTCCCGGCTGGCCTGGGAACGCCTCGGGATTCTCCCGGAAGAGCTAGAAGAAGTGGCCGGGGAGAGGGAAGTCTGGGCATCTCTGCTCAAGCTGCTGCCCCCGCGACCCGACCTCGGATAAGCGGGAGACAATGGATGGATGGATGGATGGATGGATGGATGGATGGATGAGTGAACTTAAGATTCAGTGGATTTGGAGTATTCAGGAGATCTTGTTTAGGAAATGTCATTTTTGCCAAAATAAAGAAGTGACACTAGAGTGAGTAACGTTTACATAAAATAGACTGCAAGTTCAGCAGACTAGGTCATTCAATATATCATATTAATATTTTATATGACCATAGTCAGTGTCTGAGAGCAAGATAGAAGTTAGCAAAGAATAACACTTATTTTCTGTAGTATGACAAACTTCTCATATTTGTTTCCTCTGAGCATGATTTTTTGTAAGGCAGGAGTCCAACCTCAAATGGGGCAGCAGTCCATCACAGGCCACACTCACATGTACTGTACATAACCACACCAAGCCACTTAAGACTTAACTAATTGCACAGAATTTAGCAAGTGGTGTCAAAATGGTGTACTATGGGCTCTGTGAGCAATACAATGAAACCAAGAAACCCTTCCACAAGAACAACAGTGGTTGTCACTGACATTGCAGATCATTTGGGAAGAATTCCTCATATGTTGACATGGTGGTGACCACAACAGATGGGTGAGTCATATAAGTCATGTTAGTGTATGCTGTATGATTTATTAACTATTATTTTATGCTTCACATTGTCTATTGCATTATACAGTATCTTTTTTTATTTACAGATAACTTTTACATACGTAGAGCACATAACTACATTAAAATGCCACATACAACAACAACAACATTTATTTATATAGCACATTTTCATACAAAGTATGTAGCTCAAAGTGCTTTACAAGATGTAGAAACAAAAATATAAAAATAAGATTAGGCAATATTAAGTAACAAAGAATAAAGTAATGTCCGATGGCCAGGAGGACAGACAAAAACAAAAAATAACTCCAGAGGGCTGGGAAAAAAATCTGCTGTGGTTCCAAGGCCACAAGACGGCTCAGTCCCCACTGGGCATTCTACCTAACATCAATGATCTCAATCAGTCCTCATGGTTTTCAGGCTTCACATGGAAGAATTAGATGATGTTCATGTGGACACATGGCCTTCACTCCATCAATGTAGGGACTTGATCAGTTGGTGGTGGCGAAGATCACCACCACAGAAAACCATAAGAAGAACAGCAGGGAAAGTAGGGGTTAGTATGGATCACGAAGCCATGATAAAAATGATAATTAAATGCATATACAGAATATCAAGGTTACACAAAAATTAAGCTATAAGAAAGCCCTATTAAAATAATGGGTTTTTAGCAGTTTTTTTAAAATGCTCCACCATATTAGCCTAGCAAATTTTTATTGATAAGCTATTCCATATTTTAGATTCATAACAGCAGAAGGCTGACTCACCACTTCTTCTTCTTCACCACCTACAAAGGTAATATCACTTCAAGAGAGACCCACTGAATGAACAAACTAATTAAAACGGGCAAACTCAGTTACGGGACGCACTCTCAACTTCCTGGATGTAGTTGCGGAGAAGTGAATGAAGACAAAACTGAATACCATTATGGACAATCCTGCACATTCTCTCTCTGACACGCTAACACTGAGGACTTTTGCCAAACACAAAAATAAGTCAAGAAAAGCTACTGGGCCTCCTTTATGCCAACAGCAATATGCCTGCATAATGCATAATATTTATTTATTTAGGCTCTGTAAAAAGCTACATTTTCGGGAAATTTCACATTAAAAACTAAATAGAGATGATAAGTTCTGTATGGTATGTATGCTCAAATAAGTGCAACTGTGAGTTCTATAGAAAGTTGCATTTTACATTTGTCTGTTTATGGCTGCCTTTTTATAATTACTGGCAATAGTTAACCATTCTCTACTATATCTAATAGTAATGCAAAAAAATGTAAATAGTAAAGTATAACACTAGAGAAAAAACTGGCCTCCATTTCCTATAAATATCACTCACTGTTTTCTTCAACCAGCATTCAGTTAATTTACTCATTCATCTTCTAGAGGCAGGACAAAGTGGTCTATCCTAGAAGAACTGAGTACAAAGCAGGATCCATCCTAGTTCAGGGCACCAGCCCATAACAGAATACACTCAGTCATGCACCTGCACAAACACAGAGAACATGTTCCAGTTTGGCACTCTCATGGTTTTACTGGATCTCCTTTCTTTGCTGTTTTTACTTTTTAGTTACTATGCTCCTTTAGTTATTAATCATTTTCCCTGTTCCAATTAAGATGCAAAGGCCTCCATTTCTGAATCATTCTGATCATCTGTTTTAGTGCAGTCATCTAAAAACAAATTAAAGAGAGGATTACAGCTCATTTTTTCTGAGGCCTTGCCCTGTGCTCCAGCTCAAGGGTCGAGCTTCTTTGGAGTTGTATACTCTGTTGTTTTTGGTCCAGATTTTCAGTACTAGTACTCAGATTAGAATTTTGGATTCCAGATTGTCTTTTTGATACGCAAGTTTAGAATCTATTTTTTCATTGCATTCTTAATATTCAGGTTTGTACTGAATTTTTGTGAGTCATAGTTTGTTAAAATAAAATTATTGTTCTACCCTTATTGGTTTCTTTCTAGTTTTTTCTATTCCTTATTTGTAAACTATGTGCTTTTGAAGTTTTACTAAATGTTAATTAATTTGCATTCGGTTTTGTTGTTTTCTTTATTTCTAGTTTTCTTGAGTACACCTTTTTGGGGTTTGTTACCTAATTTTGTGTTAAATTTTTAATATTCATTTCAGGTGGGATTAATTAGGATAAATCCTTTTTTGGGGGTTGGATGTTCATATCATTGCCTTTCCTTGTAGGTGGTCCTTAGTAAGCCCTTATGCACATAATATACAGCCTTGGATTTAAACCCAAGACACCGTAGACACAAGATGGCTACATCAGCTATTGCACCACTACTACCAACTCTCAAAGCTTTCAGATTAGCTAATAATTTCATGTGAGGTACTGTAAACTCTAATTTAGAAATGTGTTTCATTTTGAATTTAGTGTGTCTGAAATACCTTCCTCAAAGTCATGGTGTTTTTGTGGCAGATGTTTATAGTAAAATTGATACAATTTATTTGGACAATGATCGCTGCTGCCACTATTGTTCTTTGGATCAATGTCAGAATCAATTAATATTTCCTATTAACTGTGAAGGATGACATATAAACTGTCCAATTTCCTTCACGGCATAATGAAGTAACATATCTTCATTAAGAAGTTATAATAATACTATAATAATATAATATACTAGCTGTGTAAGCCCGTGCTGTAAAAAGCCCGGGGTCCTAGAAACTATTGAAATCGTCAGAAAAAAAACTGAAATGTAGAGATGTCAGGTAATTGAAAGGAACTACTCTGGGCATCTCTCTCCTAGGAGGATTCGTTTTGCTGACATGCTTGCGTCACTTGTGTATTAGCAGCGGGAGGAAAAGTAAAAGGGATACCGTTTTGGCGATGTTAGCGGCTAAGCGACTTTTGTCTTTCTTCTGAGGTTTCGTTTGTTGACGTGCTGGCGTTGCTTGTGTTTTTAGCAGCTAAGCGAGATTTCTGTTTCCTCGGAGGTGGAGCCCTTACCCTGACTCCTCCTCCCACTTCCAGGCCGGACAGATACACACATTTCACGCATAGACGTTTATATATAAAGATACATAATACTCTGAATGCATTCATGCCATTCTTCTAAATGTATATTTGTGGAGGAAAAAAGTTTTCTATCTGGATTATGTTATTCTAATTGTTAACATCATTAATTTTACGATGTGTGTTGAATGCATCATTTGTGATCTAAACAGTGTGGAAGAAACTGTTGGCTCAATAGGGGAAGCCACAGTCCCCAAACACCCCAGACAAAACCACACAAGACAGTTCTGTGTAAAAAACAAGCACTGTTATTTAACAAAATACAGCCCAATATGACACTGGAAATGCACACATGTTCCTCTGCCTCCTCCTAGGTGAGTGTTATCCTTCTTCTCTCCCTACTTCAACTCTGCCTGGCTGAGGGTTGAGCTTTCTCTTTTATCTTGGACCCGGGAGTACTTCTGGTGCCAAGGCACGGAAGTCTTGAAAATGAGTACTTGTGTATGCCCCTAGACACTCTGGAAACTCCCATGGAACCCGACAGGGCTGCTCCACAGGACTACAATATCCAGCATGCCCTGTAGATATCCAAGTGGTAAACCAAAGCCACGGAGATTGCCCTAAAATGTTTTGGGGAAGACACTGTTCCGCAAAGAATATCTTCCTCAGTCCTTCCACGTTAGTGACATCCCTGCCAGGTAAGGATCTAAGTTCTGTTCCATCTGGGTTGCCAGTTCCCACGTGGTATCTATCTATCTATCTATCTATCTATCTATCTATCTATCTATCTATCTATCTATCTATCTATCTATCTATCTATCTATCTATCTATCTATCTATCTATCTATTGTCACCCAAAAAAACAAGCATAGAGCACACTTACAGTTCCATATTTATAAACAATTAAATTTATATGGTGGTGCTGAATTAATGCTCACATCTGAATTTTACTCTGATTGGTTCATTAGCTTCTACACCTCTTATACACCTAAATAAAAGTTTCACTGCCGTGGGTTGGTGCCCTGCCTGGGGTTTGTTTACTGCCTTGTGCCCTGTGTTGGCTGGGATTGGCTCCAGCAGACCCCCATGACCCTGTAGTTAGGATATAGTGGGTTGGATAATGGATGGATGAATAAAAGTTTCATTTTGCTATGTTCTTATCCTTCTCAATATATCTTAAGTTCAGCTCTTATCCTTTTATGGAAACTGTGTACATGACAACTATCAGGTCTTACTATGACATCACCAAGTTTCTTAAACCTTAAACTGCCACCTAGAACATTCCTGTCTCTGTACTTAACTATTTCAGTGGTTTCTTCTAAAATAAACAATATATTTTAATGTGGAACTATATTACCCCTTGATCTTTTTTATTTTCTTTCACAACAATAGTTACAACTTATCAAGAGATAGTCCAGAAACAAATAAACACAATGTGAATGAAAACAATCACTGGTTAAGTATATGATAATCCTAAAAGGAGTAAAAGTAGTCCTTATTTGTACAGTACCTGAACAGGGTATCTCTGTATGTTTGTGCTACAGGTAGACTAAATTAAAAAGATAACCTGGACAGCAACTTAAGTGAAAAGTCTTTATTTATCTTCAGCTTAAGTACAAAAACAATATCTGTTATGATTAACCATGGTCACTGACTTATGAAATTAGTGCATAAATGTTTAACAAAGTGATGCAGAGTTCAAATAAGATGCTATTAGATGCTATTAGTTTACAGTATACAGTATATATTTATTTTTGCAATGGAGGGACTAAAAAATACACTATAGTGTAAAATACAAGGACAAACTAAAACAATCTGAGCCATAAACAGCCCAAATGGTTGCACTAAGTCTTGTTGCATCTGTAGCATTGGTAATACAACATCACACACAAGGTAAACGCAGTGCACGTAGCAGAAGCAAGATCAAAAAATGTGTGCTATGGTGACATCAACAACCGCAATAAGAAGCCAGAAATAAAAAATAATGCAATAAAATTGTTCCAAATTAAAATAAATATTACAATAATTTACCTGGTAGAAAGAAATCCAAATCAGATTTAGGACTTTGCAGTGTTTATCTTTGCACCATAATCACCTATAAATCTATAACTATATTTTTTATTTTGCTCCCAGTAATACTGTGAACACCAGCTGCTTCCTGGAATTTCATAACATACACATAACATACTTGTTTGTTCAAATGATATTCATTTTATTCTCAATTATTGGTTAATAGGCCTACTATAATCATAAGGGCTCATATTACAAGGACTCACTCAGAGCTACATTTGGATAAAGTACTAATATGTGTGTTACTAACTGTAACTAAATATTCCTAGTCTTACTGTGGAGACTGCTAAGATAATTAAAATCTATTTCTACCATTAAAGAAGGTTCAGATTTGTTGAGTGTTTCATAATTAAATAAAAATGATAAAGTAAATTGTGATATATCAAAGAATGTAAATACAATACTTAAATAGTTTTAAAAATAATTGTGACTAAAGGGTATCAGGATAATGCTGTGTCTAGCGCCACTGTTATTGAAGTTTTATTTATTGAGAATATTTTGTGACTAGTATTGTTCCTTATGCTTAGCAAAAACTGTAATTAATGTTTGGAATCACAATTGTGAAATGCCTGTCAAAACAAGAAAAAATACAAGTGAAAACAGCTGAGATTTTTGTATTTGAAGAATTCTAGGCTTGAATAGGTCAAACAGCTGGTTTTACATGAAGAGGCTGTCAACTGTGAATGGCATTTTAGTTAGTGTCATGATAGTAGATTACAGATTGTCAGATTAAATTGAGGATGTAGCTTCTTTCGTGAAAAAAAAAACATCTTCTGCATGAAAATGCAAGATAAGAAAGTGAAGCCTGCTTGCTGAGAGGAAGCACTTAATAGAAACATGATGGGGGTTCACATCTCACTTCAGATGATTTTTTTTCCCCTGAGCGTGTCATTTTGGGTTTCTGCTATTTACTATGACTGTATAAAACTGAATCTCAGTAAGACAGCCTGTTAAGGCACAAGTACAACACAGTGTGAAGGAGCTCCTGACGAAAGACTAAACAAAAGTAGTGCTGATTGACAGTAGCAACACATCTTGTATACTATTACCAAAAACTTTCATTTACATGGCGCAATATTTGCCATGATTATATTAAATCCCAGAGCTTTGAAAAAAGAATCATACAACCTGATGGTCTAAACAGCAAACTGCAGCTTTGTGTCATTACATCTAAGCAATGACAAACAAAACCCCACATGGTTTTAATAAAAACCTGGAAGGTGACGTGGCAATTGACAAACAGGCACAAGACTGTGAACATAAAAAAAGCAAATTTAATTCCATTTCTGGAAATGTGTCACACTGAAAACAATAAAAGTAATGTGTGTGCAGCTGGAAGGAATTACCCAGCAGAACACCTCCAAAACAGCAATGACACAATAACTTTTGTGTTTTGCAAAATAAGT
Organism: Erpetoichthys calabaricus; assembly: GCF_900747795.2. NCBI lineage: Eukaryota > Metazoa > Chordata > Cladistia > Polypteriformes > Polypteridae > Erpetoichthys > Erpetoichthys calabaricus. The sequence goes on from NC_041394.2 coordinate 149,003,114, forward strand.
TGGTATGAGTTTAATTATTACTGAAAACTACATTTGATAGACTTACAAATTTGTTCTACAGTTTAAAAAAAATAAAAACACAAAGGATTTGAAAACTTCATGAGCTAAACAGAAACACAAAGCTCTATAAAGCATTTTGTGATAGTGCTTACTGACTGATTAAAATCTCAGATTGAATAAAGCACATTAACAAAGTGGTAGACTTGGGAGTGACATCTTGTGGGTTGTTTTGTTTATATCTTCATCTCTTTATATTTTTGTCTTCTGTTTAGCTTTAGACATTGTAGACTATATACAAGTAGCATATTGTTAAACCCATGCCAGCTAAAGTTTCAACACACCCATATACACTTGCTTAGTTATAATGTACTTATGGGGATTTTCCACTGATTATTATGTGAATTTGTATATAGCAATCATTCATTCCACTATACCCTAAAGAACAATTCACATTAAAAGTTTTAAACACACATATATATTTGTACTTGCAATTACAAACAAAATATAAGCATTGCAAACACAATTTCTTTGTTGTAAATACTAAACTTCTTGTGTTAATATCTGCATGTATGAATATATCCCCTTGTGCAGTACCCATATGTCTCAATTTTAGTGCAACTCAAAGACCATTTTGCTATTTAAATTACAGTTAACTGTATTGTTTGAAGTGTGAATATTGTATATTATAGAATAGTGAAAAAAGAAATCTATGATTAAAAAAGAAAAATTCAGCTATAGGATTTTTTTACATGCAGTTAAAAAAATTGTTGTGACAGAATCAAGGCTGTCCAAGAGTCAGACACTATATTTCTAAGGAATAAAAATCATGATATGCAAAATGGACTTAGCATAATATTGTTTGTTCAGTGAAGCAACATTTGTAATGTATGTGTGCAGCCAGATGTCAGGTGCAGTATATTTGAGCACCAAACAATCAATCAGTCTTTATTTTATGCAGTATTTTTCATAATAAACACTATCATATTGCACTATAGAATGCAAAAAAGAAAAACAAAACATTAAATAAAAACTAATTCACAAACTGATTGTGTACATACTGTAATTACCTCTTCTCCTTATCATGCCGTACCTTTGATGTTTTCACTAAAATCACAAAGTTTATTATTTTATAGTTTTATGACTGTTCTAGACTGGTTTCGGCCTTTTTTTTATCTGACAGCCAGCAGTTTGTTGCAGTGGGCTCCCATAAATCCCCTTCAATCTCTATTACCTGGGGTGTGCCATGGGGATCACTTTTTGGCCCCTACAGTTTCACATGTGCTGCCTTTTTGCCATATTATTTGTACACATATTCTGACCTATCCTTGTAATTCAGATGTTATGTAGATTGAAATGAAAACATTAACATTTCGTCAACCTCCCTCTCTTACTGTCTGCTTATGTGATATCAAGTGATGACTAACATCTTTTTTTAATTAAACTGTAATAGAATTGAAATATTAATTGTTGCAAATAGGCCTCAGTTAGTAAAAGTGGATCCTTTTACACTTGATTATTGTTGATGGAACTCCTGTCCAGACGTCTGTGAGGAGTCAAGGATTTGTATCTGATTGTTTTTTTTTTATTTAAATCATCTTACTGTTCTGGGGAAAACACTGTTCTGTCATTTAAGAAAAATGGTCTGTCTCACACCATCTTTTCTTTGGCAGTTGCTGAATGTCTAACTCATGAGTTTACAACATCTGGGCTGAGCTATTGTAATGCTTTATTGTTTGAGCTTCCAAAGTCAGTATTTATAAAGTGCAGCTTGTCCAGGAGCCTGCTGCTAGAGTACTGACTTGCACCAGGCCTTGGGAACATATAACACAAACTCTGAAGAAGCAATACCAGTTGTCAATAAAATCACAAAAGCATTACAAAATTCTCCTTTTGACATATACAGTATTGCATATTTAGGTATCATCATATTTCCTTGATCTTTTCCAGGTATATGTTTCTTTCTGCCAGCTTCAATCTTCTGAATCAGTTCCTTTATTTGTTCCTAAGAATAAGAAGTGTACTGCAGGTGACATAATCTTTTTTGGTCTCTTTTCCAGCCTTGTGGAATGCTCCTCTTCAAAGTCTCCATAAAGTTAAACCATTTTTAAAAGCAGAGTTAAAAATATGTTTTTTTTTATATCATTTACAACTTTTACCCTTTTCTATTCATTTTTTTTTTTTTGCATTATACCTGTACTTTGTCTTTGGGTTTTGAGTTTATGATACATTGTACACATTATATTTGACTCTTGTTGGTTGGATAACAAAGTAAAAATTTCAGTGTACTCTGTGTAACAGACAAATCTTATATGTTAATGGTAAACTGATATAAGTTTTTCATTGGTTTAAATTTGAAAAGAATGTAGCTTTAACATAAATAGTGGAATATTCAGTTTTAACCCCTATAAGTTAAAAGTTAATGGAATGTTCTTAATGTCAAATAGTTTTCTGACCATGATGTTATATTAATGTTACTGCTTGTACCGATCTAGTGAGTGTGATAACATACAGAAACTTTAAGAAATTAAACCCAAACACTTAAGCCTTACATGGAACATCATAGACAAGAACCTTCTTCTTTTTTGAGTATGAATTATCAATTTTTTTCTTTATTTTTTTGTGTAAACTGTTTGCTTTGCATTTCACTAAAACTTTAAAACAAAGACACTTGGACCGTGGAGTTTTTTGGGTTTTTTTTGTTATGTTTTTTTTAAACGACAAGTCGGCTTCTAACTGCTGGAATGCCTTTCTGGTAGCTGCATTTTTAACTATTTTGAATTATTTGGAAACCCTAGACAAACACACCTACACTCTCTATATGTGACAACTACTACTATTACTTATAAAATATCATAATTATTATTTGTGATTCAATTTTAATTAACAATCAAACATAAGTACTGAATTAGAACAAGCGCAAACATTTTGGGAGCAATTTAATAAGAACATGAAACACCCAGCCGTAGACTAAAATTTAGCACAAGTACAAAGTGCTTGAGTCATTTTACTACCATTACAATTATCAGTGACTGAAATTGCATAATATTTACATTCACCAAAGTAATATAATGTCATGTGTCATTATATAAACAGACATAATTATTAGAACAAAACAAGACACAACTCGCCAATTACTGTGCCAACAATTTCATAGACATATTGAAACTAATAAATGCTGACCAATTTCCATTGAAAAGCAAATACTTTTAAACAAGAATCTGAGATAAACAATACACTTTTATATAAAAATACCAATCCTGAATTAACCCTTAGAAATTTGTCTGGGTTCAGAATAGAATACAATAGAAAATTTGAGCATCTATCTATCTATCTATAGATAGATAGATAGATAGATAGATAGATAGATAGATAGATAGATAGATAGATAGATAGATAGATAGATAGATAGATAGATAGATAGATAGATAGATAGATAGATAGATACTTTATTAATCCCCAAGGGGAAGTTCACATACTCCAGCAGCACCATACTGATAAAAAAAAAACAATATTAAATTAAACAGTGATGAAAATGCAGGTATAACAGACAGTAACTTTGTATAATGTTAACGTTTACTCCCCCAGGTGGAATTGAAGAGTCTCATAGTGTGGGGGAGGAATGATCTCCTCAGTCTGCCAGTGAAGCAGGACAGTGACAGCAGTCTGTCGCTGAAACTGCTCCTCTGTCTGGAGATGATACTGTTTAGTGGATGCAGTTGATTCTCCATGATTGACAGGAGCTTGCTCAGTGCCTGTTGCTCTGCCACAGATGTCAAACTGTCCAGCTCCGTGCCTACAATAGAGCATGCTTTCCTCATCAGTTTGTCCAGGCGTGAGGCAACCGTCTTCTTTATGCTGCCTCCCCAGCACACCACCACGTAGAAGAGGGTGCTCGCCACAACCGTCTGATAGAACATTTGCAGCATCTTATTGCAGATTTTGAAGGATGCCAGCCTTCTAAGAAAGTATAGTTGGCTCTGTCCTTTCTTGGACAGAGCATCAGTATTGGCAGTCCAGTCCAATTTATCATCCAGCTGCACTCCCAGGTATTTATAGGTTTGCACCCTCTGCACACAGTCACTTCTGATGATCACGGGGTCCATGAGGGGCCTGGTCCTCCTAAAATCCACCACCAGCTCCTTGGTTTTTCTGGTGTTCAGTTGTAGGTGGTTTGAGTCGCACCATTTAACAAAGTCCTTGATGAGGTTCCTATACTCCTCCTCCTGCCCACTCCTGATGCAGCCCACGATAGCAGTGTCATCAGTGAACTTTTGCACGTGGCAGGACTCCGAGTTGTATTGGAAGTCCAATGTATATAGGCTGAACAGGACCGGAGAAATTACAGTCCCCTGTGGTGCTCCTGTGCTGCTGACCACAATGTCAGACCTTCAGTTCCCGAGACGCACATACTGAGGTCTGTCTGCAAGATAGTCCACGATCCATGCCACCAGGTATGATTCTACTCCCATCTCTGTCAACTTGCCCCTGAGGAGCAGAGGTTGGATGGTGTTTAGATTATTTAGATCTGTAACAGGCTCCATGCTGTAAATAACCATGAATAAGTGGCTCATGATATTAAAAGGACCCTTGCTGCATACAATAACACAGGGTAACTCTAGGTTTTCGTAATATGTTAGTGTCTTGCTAGGAAGCCTACAATACATTAAACATTTAGATTTTTCTTTTCACATTTTAGGAAGTTTTTCAAAGCACAAGGAATTATCTTCATATGCAAAGAACCCATCCCAAAATGAAAAGTTGCTTCGTCAAGCAATAGTTCTATGAGGATCCATGCAACCCAGTAAAGCAACATTAAAGTGCCATTTAAGAATAGTTATTTTTAAGACTAGAGAACAGAAAAAATAAACTCCCGCTGATTAAATGCTGGAGAAAAAAATTCTACAGGGGTCCCAAAGCAAGAAGCCTGCCTAGCAGATAGCAGGACAGAATATGGCACAAGTTCACTTGAACACATACCTACACACAGGCTAATTTTAAATGCCTTTAGCATTGTGGGAAGAATACAATGGTATCCAGAGAAAAACCAAACAGATATGAGGATAACAAGCACCCTCCACTCAAAAAGAGAGAGCTACAGGATTCAAACCCACACTCTTAAAAATAATAGTTCTTTACTGGATTGTGTGGTTCCTCATAGAACCATTGCTTGACAAAGCATCATTACATTCTGGGAAGGGTTTTTTGAAAGTGAAGTTGGTTCTTTGTGCTTTGAAAAGCTTCTTAATATGTACAATAAAACTGAACTGTTTATTGCATGGTAGGCTAAATATCATGGCAGTAAGAGATTAAGAAAACCTGGAGTTACCCCGTGTTATTGTATGCAGCAAGAGTCCTTTGAAAATCATGACCCATTGGTGTTTCACAAATCTGTTACCATCTATTCATGGCTATTTACTGTATGGAGTCTGTTGCAGATCTATATAAATAAAAGTTCTTACTGGAACCTGCATGTGTACTGGGTTTATTGGGAACCAAAAAATGGTTCCTTTATGGCATTGCTCCGAAGAATCATTTTGGTACCTTTACTATTAAGACTGCAGGACACTGGATCTGTGAAGTGGCAGAACTATCAACTGTGCTACCGCAGTGCCTCACAAAGTTGCATTAGTGCACTGGATAAAATATTGTAGCATATTGTTTTTATTTCATTTGTTAAGCTCTATACCTATAATAAACAATTTACCAAGTGACTTGTATGAAAATGTCTCAATTTAATTGTAAATGTAATATAATAAAGCAGCCTTGATGTAAATGTTAAATATAATAATATTATTTGCTTAAAATGTCAAATGTATCCTAGTAGAAACTGATACATTACAAAACACACCACTTCCACCTCTCAAAGAAGAGAAGCTGCAATTTCAGTGAACAACTAAAGTGTGGTACTGCTTTCCAGAAGTGTAAATTATATAGGCAATTGTGTTTTATTTAATTAACATTTTATTTATCTATCGATCTATCTAAAGGCAATTGCTCGAACGGCCGTGCCTCTTTAACGTGCCTCTATCACAGGTAGAAAAGCCATGCACGAACGTCATTGGTGTGAGGTGGAGTGGGACAAACGTCGACAAGAGAGCCTCATCTCGTTTTGTTTTGTGCGCGCGCGGAGCCGCTAATGGCAGGTACTGTTCGTGAGGTGCAGATAAGGCACTCCAAACACGCTCGCAGTACCAGCCGGAGAGCTCATTTCCAAAGCCGTCATCACTTTTCGCCTTTTTTTTCTCTCTGTGTGTATAAACTGCTCGTCACACACGATTAACTTACACCTTTACACTGAAAGCAAGGGTGGCGCGCTTTCCCTTTAACTAGCCTTTAAAATACGCACGGGCTTTGATGCACATTTCAAAGTGCTCCTGAATGGCGATCTGATTTTTTTTTCTCTCTCTCCGAATATGAAGAAACGCTGAGATGGCGAGGAGGAGCGTAAAAGGCACGGACACAAACGTTGTCAATAGGTGGAACAAAAGCCTACGGTGAAAGGAAATAAAAAAAAAAACTCTATGTGAGAGAGAGGGAGAGACGGGGGAGAAGGGGGGTGGGTGGCTATGGCAGTGATGAAGTGCAATGGCCTAGATGTGTAAAACGTCAGGACTTTTTGCTTGACAATCTGCTCCCTTTGTATACCACGCTTCTTGCAGCTTTCTTGTGCTACCTAAGCAATCTGATCGGGATATTTTCCAGGACCGGGATTTCAACGTCGATGGTACATTTCCCCCCTAAAGTGAAACTTAGGTAAAATGCATTTTACACTTAATTTACCTTTGGTAATTTGTTGAACAAATTCATGTCCTACATGCCGCTAGGCGCATACATAAGCTGCATTTATAAAATGCATGCAAATGCATGTGCAGAAGAGGAAACAACCTTTGGAATACCATAACTTAAGAAGACGCTACATTTTGTTTTAAAAAATATGGCAATGACAGACGAATCTTCTCATGCGCGGGGAAGATGCAAAGGAGACAAAACTCAAGCAGCACCCGATCGCAACGGCTATGTGAGAGGCTGTGTCGGAGCTCTGAAGAAGGACCTCGGCTGTCAGACCTGGTGGACCTTAGCTCTCGCAGAAGTCTGGCGTTCCAAGAAAGTTTCCTCTGCGTTATGTATGGGCTTGCTGTCGGTCATCCTGGCTCTAATAGTGAAGTTTGTGAAGGGGGAGCGAGATTTCAGTGGGGGAGCATCAGAGGAGAACAACTCGATTTTGACTGGGTGCACAGAAGAAATCCACACTGTTTGGTGGCACTCCGCCGCCCCGCTCTTCACCCTTGTGTGCGTCTTCTTTTGGGTGGGCTTGTATCTGATCCGCTGCGGGGTCCTGTTTAAGACTGCCCTCTCCCTACTGACCATCTGCCATGTGGGTGAAGCGGCTGCCCATTTTTTATGGCTGGGAGCGGACGATCAGCTGCTGTCCTTCTCGGCCACATTGTTAGTGCTGGCGTGCTTAGCCGCGGGCGCGCTGGTGCTGGCCAAGCTAAAACAGGGCATTTATGTCATCGTCTTTATCAGCCTTGTCAGGACGCTTTCACTAATTTCACTGAGTGAAGTCCGAGTCAGTTGGAGACCATACCTGGCTTATTTGGTTGGGGTTCTGGGAATTTGTTTAGTGCGGTATGCGGACCAGCTGTTACCAAAAACAGGGGTGCTTAAAGAGGACAGTGCTTCATTGACCGGATCAAAAGAAGACATTCCGGTTTTCAAAAGGAGACGGCGATCCAGTTCTGTAGTTTGTTCAGATATGGCTAACAGTCAGTCCGGTAGCAGCAGAAGCCACCGCCGGACGTCCCTGCCATGTATTCAGAGAGATCAGGTAAGATCTCACTTAAAAAAGAACAAAACTCAAGTGACGGAGACTTTATAGCATGTTGTGGAATTTAGTGGTTCCGATGTGGGCGTTTGCAGTGGTAATTTGGGGATCTAATGGCAAATATGAAAGTAGTTGTTACCAAGGAGGTTACTTAACTGCCATTTATGACATTTATGTCAGTGGATTTAAAGTTGAGGATGTGATGTCCATCTGCTGTATATTAAGATGCGAAAATATAGAAACTGTACTGATGCAAGTTAAAAAGTTTGTTAGCTTCGCGATCTGTTTCGTAATTGGGGAGCAGCTACTTTGGATAGTTTAAGATATATCTCATAAAATCTATCCTTGACCAGTGGCATAAAGTGAAAACATGTGCTTGCATGCGTAATTACTTTATTTCAATATGACTGGGCAGTCTTCCTTGGTAGATTATTTTCCCCTAAAGCGTACGTATTCTTGTATTGACGTAAATATTATGTGAGAGTGTGTGTGAAAGAGAACACGGTCGAATTGTTATTAGTGTATACTTAACGGCCGTGACGTTTTAACTTTAATAGCATATCTCTCTCTTAAACGTGAGGAAATATGGTATTCGTAGAAGGACACTTTTTTCAGTTGTTTCATTTTGATCAGCTTATTAGTGACTCATGCTTTGGGAGTTTTCACCTTCTAATATTAACATTGCAATTGCTGTCACAATTGTGTTTTGCAAGCATTAACATGTCATCCTAACACCGTTAGGATATTAAAATATCAGTTGCAATTAATTGGGTCACATATTTCTTAAACGCACTTCACTGATTATATAAATGCAGTTTGTGTTCAAAATATGCAGAACACAACATTAAATGGGAAGAGACAAAAGTTCAATAGAAATAAAATTATGACATTTATCTGAGGTTCAAAAAAGTGCAAAATGTAAAAGCATGCATGGAATATATATATATATATATATATATATATATATATATATATATATATATATATATATATATATATATTTCTCTGGATAAAGCGGGTATGAAAGATGGATGGATACATAGATGAGTATGTGCGTAAACAATATGTATAGAGTTACCGCCCCTAACATATCTCAGATCTCATAACGGTCTTAGATTGTCTTGTCATACTTATATAGCATCATTTTTACAATCAAATTACTCAACCTTTTACTATCCTGATTTAAACTATATTAGAAGAATAATGTTTTTTTTTTCATTATTTTTTGAAACTATACCATATCGATGCATTAGACCAAAGCAATGGCTAATTAGTATTGTGTTTGCCTTTTTTGCTGACGATATTAACAGGATAAATATTACACGTTTATCCCAATTGTTGCCTGTCATAATGGCTGTTTTTGGTTTTATTTTTATATATAATTTCTAAGCAAACACTGTATTTTCATAGTTTGTGCTTTATTGACAAACATGAGAAGGTAAAAGCTACCATACGCAAGTCATTACTTTTTACATCACACGCGTTTTTAAAAATCCTTTGAAATCACACAATAACAACATAAGTGTAAAAATGTTAATCACTGATATTAATCATTACATTATTAATGATAATTTGGCTACTCCCCGTTTCTATTGCCTGAGAAAATGGAGTGTCGACTATTATTATTATTATTATATTATTTTTATTATTATTATTATTAGAAGTGCATTTTAAAATATAACTTTGAGACGTCGTACACAGTTTGCTGAGCTTTTCACCCAGATTTTTGCCTCTTTGGCATTGCTGTCTTAGGACTGTCCTGAAGTTTATATCTGTACTTCTTATGATTTGAGTATGTACTCTCTGTCTGTTAAAAGGTTGTTCTTAAGGTAACGCAAATTCTATTTTAATTACTTGATGTCCCCAGTCTTCTATATTTAGCCTAATTTTTTTAAACATACAAGTTTTTGTTTAATCAAGCTGTGTTACTAGTACTGTCCTCATGACTTAAAGGACCTCAGTTTGGTTTGGAGTTCAAATGCTGAGTACTGTGTACTGTCTTGGGTCAGTGTGTGCGCCAGCATTTTATTTAGAAAGTGACCATGCCTTGCGTTTGTTGCATTTTATTTAGAAAGTGACCATATCTTGCGTTTGTGTGGGAAATTGTTAAGTCTGACATATGCCATATGGATTGGTGTTCGTTTGCACGTATTGGATCCCCATATCTTTATACCGATCATTTAAGGGAATGTGAGTTCGTTCGTGTGTGTGTCCATAGACTCGCCCCCTGTCCCGGGTTGGATGCTTCCTTGCACCTTGCTACCTGAATAGACATCATTTCCAGGTGACCATACATTTGGAGAGTAAAAACTTATAGGTGATTTAGCTTTACACAACCCGAGTATTGCCGAGAACTAAAATTTAAATACAAATAATTTATTATTCAGTGTTTGCTGCCATCCTAAAAGTCTAGGATATTATGTACAAAAAGCGTGTAATATAAATGCGAGCTGTGACAGTTAAGTCAATCCGGGAGGCAAAAATTCAAGTGACTCAGCAAATGAAGTTTAAAGTCAATGTCTTCATTTGAGATGTTTAGTTAGAATTCTACGACTTCTGTATAGAGCATTTACCGCGAGCTTTATGTTCAAAGTTCTCTATTCTTTTACTGCTTGTAGTTGCGTTCCACGTATGAAGTATAGATGCAGACTCGCACAATGATACATCGCAACATAAGAAAACTTGACAATATTCAAAAATGTATTTCTTTACGCATTAGGCTACATGCGCAGGGTTTTCTTGCAGCGCGGAGCCCTCTAGTGAGAGTCGCCGCCGAGTGCACCTCAAGCGTGGGAGGCTAAGGTGAAGCGCTTAATGGTCATAAGGAATACTGGCTTCTCAATGGCGGGCCTGGGAGTAGAAAATTGAGATTTCAGGCAACAGTATAGGGGCCAAGTAAAGTGTAAGTCTTTTTTTTTAATTTTAAATGAAATTTATCTTGGTACTAATTAAAGGCTAAAAAATAAAATGATAGTAAGTGAAGGATTTAGGCTTTTTATAAATTACACAGAATTGTTTGAATCAGAAGTAAATAATTTATCAATACTAATTTCGACTGAAATGAGAAAATATGGTGAAGTTAAGTTTGAAATGTAAAAGAACATAGTAAAATATTTGAAAACAGTTTAAGAAGTTGAACTGGTACACTCAAAAATATGTTAAATAAATTTTATTCAGACATAGACAGTGGTTACTCACAGTTTGAATAGTTTTGAAATGAAATAATCTTTGTAAGTTGATGCATTCACTTTATGTTCAGGGGTGGTTCTGTATGAAAAACATCGGACTTTATGCAAATATGGTATAATCAACTACATAAAACTGGCTCATTTTAAGTTGAATCAATGTATCTGTGTCAAAAGAAAATGAAAATACTATGTTTTGAGGATAAGAAAAGTATTCATTTTGAATAAGATTAACATAAAATAAGTGAGTAACGAGAACAGGCCCTGGGATGGATTGTGCTTCTGTTAAAAGTAAATAAAATGATTGTTTTGTTTCAACATACCATAATTTTATTAGTGTGACATCTGATAAACATAGGTCAAAGCAACTAGAAAAAATTAAGCTACACCTGAGAGCAAATTATTTCAAGTTAAAGTAACTTATCTTGAACATCCCCAATGGTTCATTTGTTTAAACAACAATGGATTCAAATGAAGAACCAAATTAAAAACAAAAGATAACATCCAAAAGTAATTACCGTAAATATTATATATTTGAGATATTGAAAACTATTAATATTTAAAAGTAACAACAATAGAAAAACAACAGCAACTTTATCATTTATCACTTTAACAGTTTTAAAATCAAGTATATTCATTTAACTACTTATGCTTGTAACATTTCACAATAAACGTCTTTACTTTTCATTATTAAATCTTTAAATTGCATCTTTAAACAGTTAGGCAGCATGGTGTAGTGGTTAAGGCTTTGGACTTCAAACCCTGAGGTTGTGTGTTCAAGTCCCACTGCTGTCACTGTTTGATGTTGAGCAAGTGCTCGAATTGGAAAACTAAATGAAATGTAACCAATTGTATTGTAAATTATATAAGCTGCTTTAGATTAAAGTGTCAGCTAAATAAATGTAAATTGGATGAATAGTTTAAACTTAAGGTACTGTAAAAACATCTACAACTAATGAACACATTATTTGTAAAAAAGCATCATGTAGTGTTTACTAGTGACTTATTAATAAAATGTATTTTAAAGATATCATTATATGAATTTTCATTTATATGTGTAACTGTTTGAATGCATTTACATTAGACAAATTGTAAGCTTTATATAATGCTTGTTAAAGGTTTATTAATGAAAGTTATAAAGTTTTTACATATATCATTTATAATGTCAAAAGATCATACAATTATTTTGGGAACAGCAGATGGAAGGCACAGGGTTGCAAAAACACATTCACATCCATGTATGTATTTGGGCATTTTGGCGAAGGCCTACAGATGGAAAATTCAGCTCTCTGATGATTTTCAAATGAACTGTCTTACATCGAAATGCTACGCTTTGCACCATAGTGAAGGATTTGTGAACTTCTTTTATGTCTGTATTCAATCATGAAAGCTGAAGGTTTCTGTGACAGTGCAGTGAAATTTAAAATATTTAGAATAAATCAAACAACGAAGCAGAAAGAAAGAAATGCAGCTTTTTGGAATATGGCTGTTTCCACTCAGTAGTTGTTATCACAGAATCAGAATGAAGTAGTTGATGTTAATCTGTGTAGAGTGTGCACCTTCTCTCCGCGTGTGTGTTTGAGTCATCTCTGGGTATTCCAGTTTTGTATTACTTCCCTTAGATGTGTAGAATAAGTTGATACGTGTCTCTAGATTGCTATGTCATGAATGGATGTCGGGTGTCAGTTCTCTGTATTTGACTGGCTTTCCATTCAGGACTGGTTTGTGTCTTATGCCCAGGATTGCTGATAGACCCCCACTCCTCAACAGAATGCAGTAAAATAAGCAGAATCAGATAATGGATAGCTGTGTAGACATTATTCTTTTTATAGTAAACTGTACATTCTAGGATGCCCATTAATGAAAACTTTTTAATTGAATTTTGCAGCCTTTCTGGGTATTTCTGACCCTTAAATCTGAACTTGAACTCTTATTATAATATATGAAAAATAACAAAGACGCCCAATGAAATCCACAAGGCTGAGCATTTCTCTTATGCATTCTCTCAGTTATTATCATCCAACTCACTTACTCTTGATTGAAAGACAATGGTCTTATTCCCCATCCCAACAACAATAATAAGACTATACAATCTTTCCCAGTTAAGTTTTCTTAAAACCAAACAAATCATCTTTGTTGACAAGATAAAATAGATGCATGATGTCTGCTTGGTTTGCTATCCTGAGACATTTTTAACTGTTTTAGGACCATGCATCTAAAAATTACACAATTAGATATTTTTACATGTGCCTTCTAAGTATCTAAACAGATAATACTGCTTCTGGCTGAGATTTTTTTTAAACATCTTGTTAGTTTATAATATTTTGTTTCTTTTTTGGATGCAACATTTAGATCATATGCTCTGCATATGCATTCATTTGATTCTTATTTATATATTAACTGAAAAGGCAACAGTAAAATAGTATGCTGTATATAAAATAAATAACTGCATTCAGTGAACATTGTATGGGAAAAATGGCAGCACAGTACTACAATGGAATAAGGTGGAAAATGATGAAATGAAACATGAATTGAAAGAACACGATTGCCTTAGATTAGGTAGAGTATGTCAGGTATTGGAAAAAGTACACAATGTATAGTAGGATGGGACAAAATAAAGTTAAATATGATGCAGAACAGCGTAACATATATTTATGAAAGGGCTCAATTATTCATTTTTTTAGTTTTTTACTCTGTGAGATTGTGATATCTCACAAAAAAGTGACATCTCTTAAGAAACAGATGGAGTGGCTAGTGCTAGTGCTTCACAGCTTTAAAGTCCTGTCTTCAATTCTAGGATTGGCTGTTTAGAATTTCCATGTTTTCTTCTAAAATGATGTACAGATTAGTGACCTGTGTGAGTATGCCATTCAGTGGACTACAGTGCCATCCACGGTTGGCTCCTGTCTTCTGATCCTTGTTGATAAAACAGACCACAGCTTTCCGTAACCTTGTATTGAAATAAGATGGTTTTAAAAAAGACCAGATTTAAAAAAGGACAGGAACAATGTATAGGACAGTGAATGAAAAAGCAATCAAAGGAATATTAAGGTAGGATAGATTAACATGCAATATAACAAAAGAAAAGCAGGAAAAAGATATTTGTTTAACATTATTCAGCAAATCTGGATAGCTGCTGGGATGGGGGCTTAATTTCCCATAATGAAAAGACAAGAGATTCAGCATTCCAGTGGCAACAAGTTAATGACTTTATACCCTTGTGTGTGAACGAAGCATTGCTTCTGGGCTTTGTAGTAGTCAAAATGATTTAAAGTTTTATAACTTGGAATTTGCCACAGGGTAAATGTGAATACATAGAACTAGGTGAAGTAAAAAAAAAAAAACTAGACAAAACAAGAATATTTGTTGGCCTAGTGTGATGATGACAGGAGCTGAGCACAGATGTGATACTAAATTATGTATTATTTTGTCACACCTTAAGATTGTATTTTCAGTTTGAGAGAATGATTCCTTTTAAGAATTCAAATACCCCTTTTACACTACAACTTCAGCCAAGGTGTAACTTTTTGCATTTCTGGTGTGAAGTCAGCAAAACGTGAGAAGAACATGAACTGAGTTAGATTAGGGTTAACTTGGGTTGAAGCCACTTTCACTTTATGATGTTCACTCTCTTGGGTGGCTGAGGGAAATTGTAATAACAAGTGTGCATGGTGAAGATCACATGTCATGCAAAGACAACAAAAAATTCTAACTAATACAAACAAACACATTTTAATTTACAACTTTGTTTTGATTGAATCAAACAGCAATTGCTGCACCATAAAAGAGTGAAGACCTATTGAAAATGTGCCGAAAGCAACACGTTATTCCTCATTTTACAATCTAGTGTCTGTTTACATTATTTATGAGACATATCATAAACATATCATTGTGAATAAGACATATTTTTTATTGTGTGCACAATGTGTTCATAAAGCTACAGTAACAGAAAGTAAATCAACGAAAGTGTAAAAATGGGAAAGGTTTGCAATAAAGAGCCTAGAGTGTTATCTTCCTTTTGTGCCTACTATGTGCAAATCAGCTTTTATGCATAATTCTAAACTTTATTTAATCTGTGATTGTTAACAAAACTTTCATTTATTGGAAGACCCTTTTGATGGACGGGAATAGCTTAGCTCCCCTTGTTCCCCATTTTTTAGTGGTGAATAGATGAGATTGGTTATGGCATGGAAACTCAATAAAGGAATATTAGAAACAATTAGAAAATGGTTGCATGGAATAACATTCAGATATGTTCAGGAACTTAGTTAACTGTTTTGAAAGATGTAGCATTTTTATTTTTATTTATAGATCAAAGAGAAAGATGTCACATTTTTGTTCATTATGTATTTTTGTAACAATGAAGAATATCCAAATACAGCAATGATAATACAGTGTAATTATGTGTATTAATAGAGCACATTATATACATGTCTTTTAGTGCATTTTACAACATTGTGTAGTTTAAATCCAAGCCCAGATAGGCATGCGGTGGCTGCAGTACTGTAGTTTTCACAGTCACCAAATTCAAATGATGCACAATTAAATTTTTTGTCTAATTTTTATTTGTTGGTTGTCTATGACTAACTGTAATTTATTTTTCTTTGAAAGAGCCAAAAGTCTCAGAAATTATTGGATATGAAATACTATGTTGGACAGAAGGGAAATGTGGTGCTTTACTGATAACTTAAACTGAATTAAAAAAAGTAAATTAATCAGTAATTGTGGTTGCACAGAAGTTTTCTTTATTTTAGGAAGGATACATTTGCTTTGCTTTTTAGATGGGAGTTTTTAAAATTTTGAAAAGTTGTATGTGTACTCTATTTGTGTAAAGACAATGAAAATTGAACATTCCTGGTAAATCTCATTGAAGAATAAATGTGCCCTATTTCAGTGAGGTAGCAAAGTTATTTTTTCCAGAACACAGGCCAGAAGACAGGACTGACAATGACAGTATGTGATTTTCACACTTTATTTGAACGTACCTAATAAAGAAAGGTTCAGCCAGCCCGAAACAGTCACATTTGAGATACTGTAATTGCAAGAGAGTTGTCTTACTGCTTGAAATTTTCTTTTAAATTATTAAGTATTGGGTGACTCAACTTCTCCAAGCACCTTCTTTCAGATTAAAAATGAATTTTTTAAAAAGAATCACTGGCAAAGTTGAATCAAGGCTGGCAGTGTCCTTAACTATTGTTCTTAACACTTTCAAGAAACACAGGAATAATAATTTACCAGACCAATTCAAAATTATATTCAGTATAGAGTGTAAATTAAATTTCCCTGTGGGATAAGAATTAGAAGGCACAAAACTAATTCTGGGCACATTTTTAATGTGAATTGTCATTTTCTCTTAAGCATAAAGAAATGATACAAAATTCCAAAAACAAAATAATGTGCTTTTAAGGCCGATATTTAGGCACCATATATACTATATCATAATAAAAGTCATGGTTAAGTAACTTGTGGTGTCCTGACAATCTTAACCTCAATAACAGTCAAAACTATGATTAAATTAAACCTTACCTTTTTATTCATAACAATAATCATATTTGGAATTAAGAGTGATAGGAAAGCCAAATCAAAGAGGGCTAGACAGGTCACAGTCTGGGTGAATCTGACACATACATACCTCACTTATTTTCAATGGCTAACGGACATGTACCATAAACAAAAATAAATACAAAGTTTGCAGGCCGTCCAGAGTCAAGTTACTGAAGCATGAAAAATTGCTTGACTATTGTATTTAATAAAATAAGAGCATTAAAACTGAGGACATGTCTAAGCAATTTTATGATGGACTGACTCTGATAGCTTTGTGGACAAATTGCCTAAGTATCACATTCAGGATCATACAGAAACAACAATAATGACTAGTTGTATTTAATGGGTTATAAGTAGAAAGGTACAAATTTATTTAAACTTTTGTTTCTAAATGCTATCTAATGGAGCTAGTGGCTGATGCTGCTGTTGTATAGCTTCTGTTACCTGGGTTCATTTCCTAGCCTGCACAATATCTGCATGGAGTTATTATGTCTTAACTGTACTGCCATGTTTTTGTTTTTTGTTTTTTTTTTCAGGTAAATCTACTTTCCTACCAAACTCTATATACATATTATTATACTTCAGCCAAGGTTTCTCCTCCCCAAATTTGTATTTTTTTTCTTTTTTGCTCATTTTTGATTATTTTGTTTTGTTAACTTTGTTGATCATTTAGTTTCTTTATGTCTAGATTTTTTTTTTTCATGTACATATGTGTTTTGCGGGTGGTCACCCCAAGAGACTTCCCTCAGCCATATAAACCCTGAGGAATAACCACATTCCCTTTTGGTTCATTGAATTCACTAGGTGGTTCATGAGGTCTCCTGCGTTATTTGGCTATTTTTGTTAATTACTGATTTGTTTTGGATTTTTGTGACCATTTTCTTTGTTTTTTGACCTCATCTCTTGGGTTTCAGATTGAGATTGTGATTGCTATTTAGACTGCCTATTCTGAAGGCATTCTTTTCTGTTTGTTTTGTGCCCATTGAAGGAAATTGTTTCAAAATATTTTTTATAATCTTATTTATTAAGAGTCCACATTTGTCCTTTATTGTGACAAGTTTTCCCTCTTCTAGTGAGCATTTTGAGATATATTGTGGGATTCTATTTCCTAAGTAACCTCTAGTTCATAACACATATTAGGTTAATTAGCAAGTCTCAGTGGACCCAGAATGATATAATCTGCTCTGTGATAGACGTGCATCATGTTGTTAGGGCCTGTCTTGTGCCCAGGTACTGGTATAGGCTCCAGTATCCTGTGAACCGCTTACGGGAACATTGAGTTCGCATTGCTGGATTGATGATATTTGATAATGTTCAGTATATGTTTTGCACTTTAGAAAGCTTGAATCTGTACAGAAAAATTAGAAGTCCACATTTCTTGTACTGAAGATTATGAAGGTCCCCCTTGATGTAATGTAACTTGTCCAAATCTCTGTAAGTAACTCTAAATATATAGACTAGCATTTTGATGTGGTGTTTGCTATGAAAAGTAATGTATACAGTATATACAAAGCTATTTGAATCAAACTAGAGAATACAGTTTCTAGTTTGTATTTGCATATAAAGGTAAAAACATACATTATAAAATTTCAAGTGAAGATGGTATTGGTGTCACAGTTTATAGTAAATTATGTGGTTTTATTATAGGTGGTCAATGTTGCGATTTAGCATCTTAGGAACTTCCAATTTTGTTTCTTTAGAATTTTACCCATTAATCCACCTTTTCCCTGGTTAATATTCCAAATTGTACAACCTCCACATGTGCAGGGAAAATAAAAAATGTTAACTACATCATCAACATTGTATGGTGCCAAACATGCCCTTGCCTATTTTATATTTGACACCTGACAGGGTGCAGATGCAAAAATTATAGTCACAATGTTTGACAGGTATGGTTATTACTACATTACATTGTAGCATTTTGTTTTTCTTGTGCATGCTCCAGCTTTCTGTCATACTGTTTACTTTTGGTTAGGAGTCTGATTAGATTGGCACAACCAGTTGTTAGTCAGTTGTAGTCTCAGTAGTTCACAGACAAATTGACCAATAGGAAAAAAACAATAAAAATAACAGTATTTTATCCATTTGAAATTGATTATAATAAGGATGCTTGTAATGAGTGCCAGGCCTTTGCGGATACTTGATTATTTTCTGCCAACATTTGGTGATTTTCACAGTCAGGCATCCGCTTTAGCTTAGGATACACTGTACAGGACAATTACATTAGCTGCTATTTAGCAAACATTACCGGAAAGCATTCAAAGTATGCACAATTCTGTGTGGAAAAAATGCTAAATATGGTCATCAAGGATTACCATTTCTGGAAACTAGTAAAGGATCAGAGTTAGGTGTGGAGGCAGGGTCTTTGTTGATAGTGGCTGTAATCACCCATGACTTGTGCCGTCTACAGGAAACTGGTGTCACATAGTTTCTGAAATTTTAAATGATTTATAGGTCTTCAGAAGAATAGGAATTTGTGGATTGCCTAATAGTGTGTGCATGTTAATGTGTGATTAGGCTAAAAAGATTAAAATAAATTAAAAAAAAACCTTGCAGTTAATACTCTGCTCAGAGGAGATCGGGTTCTAGAATATGTTAGATTATGAGCTGGGTTGTCGACTGAGAAGCAATGAAGTGAGATTAGATAAAATGTGAAAATTGTCCCCTTCAAATCCATTGATAATAATATTGATATGATATATCAGTATATACATTGATAGTGTATCTGACAGGAGAGCATATATAAACATAACCTAATATAAATAAATATGAAATTCTGAAACTGTACAGGTAGGCTTCAATTTATGGTTTTAAATTGTATTTGCTCCCTTACTGGAGGGAGTTGTTTATGTTAGGCTTAATATAAAAAGTAACATACAATTTACTCATGTACGAGGGGGAGTCAAGCTAAAGTTTGAAAAAGGGATTAATTAGAAAATGGAATGAACCTTAACAGAACTGATAACGTAATTTCTCAATGCAGTCTCCACCCTTCTCAGTGCACTTGCTCCACCTGCCTGCAAGTGCCTGGATTTCAGCAGAATAAAAGGTTTTGTCTTGTCCTCACAACCACTCATGCACCCAAGTTATTGTCAAACACTACATGCCAAGGGGTACTACACTCACTAGTGCAAGTTAATGTGACTTGCTGGAGACCAATGTGAAGCCAAGCGGCAGGGACTGCTGTCTCAAGGAGTCCTTTGGCTGCAAGACAATGCCAGCACGCACACTGCTAAGAACACCAAGGCTTGTCTGGAGAAAGTGAACTTTGAGGTATTGCCACATCTTCCTTATTCACCATATTTGGCACCATGTGATTTCCACCTTTTTGGACCACTAAAAAAAATCTCTGGGTGGTCATCGATTCAAGGACAAGACAAAACATTTTATTTTGCTGGAATCCAGGCACTTCCAGGCAGGTGGCGCAAGTGCACTGAGAAGGGTAGACACTAAACTGAGAAATGACATTATCAGTTTTTGTTAAGGTTCATTCCATTTTCAAATAAATCCCATTTTCTAACTTTAGCTTGTCTCCCCCTCGTATCTTATTTTAAATGACACAAGTTATTGTAAATAAATAGTAATACATAATATAATATTAAACTTCTCCTCGCCCCCAAATAAATACAAGTATATTCCATTTGATTACATCAGATGTGTACTGCCAAAATAAAATTATGCAATCATTTTGCTTTGCCCATCTGATTTCTTTGTAACTGAGTGTGCAGTAGTAGAATTATTGTGTTACAAATGAAAAATGTAATGGAGTACAATTTTTCAGTTGGTTTTAATTTTCCACAGTTACCGAGCAGTGCATAAGAATTTCAACATGTGCTTAATCTTAATGATGCAATGCAGGAACAGGCAATCTTCTAACCTTGCATTTACCTGGGAGGCAGCATTTGTTTGCAGATTTAGGTTTCAGTCTCTATTTCAGAATTACCTTTTACACTTAGTGTTTAAAATTGTTTCTTTTTTGCCTTATATTGATTCACAGAATAATGATTTCAGAGCAGTGCAGTCCACTCAAACTTAAACTTGTCACTTATCATTGATCTGCCATATTCTTCAAAGATTACTTTCTGTGAAATATGTCCAACACAGAACATCATGACGAATGGTTTACTTACACACTGAAGAGTGATTGAACTTAATGTCGAATTAAAATCTGATTTTTATCAGTTAACAGACAATTTTATTAAAAAACATTCAAAGTATAGTCAACTGTAAAAAAAAGCTTGAGAAATTCCTTTTTATCTTCAGACCTTTAAGATGATCAAATGCAACTCCATAGAGCAGAGAATGAAAAACCAAGTGGCAGCTGTTAAATTTACATCTTGCTTTATGTATTTAAAGCCAATCAGGTAATGTACAATTTTTTTTTTTTTTCGTGGAGGAGCTTTTGCTTGTATTCTTAGAGAGTCAAGGCTGTGGGCAATCAAAAAAACAAAGCCTGTTAAAGCCTACTGAAGCATTCCTTATGTGATTTTGGGATATACAAAAAATAAATGTTGTTTTTGTTGTTGTTTCAAGAAAATTGTAACATCATTCTAAAAGACATATAATAATCCAGGTTACAAATTAGAGTTCTGAAAACTATAGGAATAAGCAGCTAGCTGCCAGTAAACATGGAACCATATAATTTATATTTATCAGTTCTCTCTGAATGCATATTGCAGTGTTATTGAAGGCATTTAGTATAAAATCTAACAGTTTTGATTACAAATAATAGGATCCCCAGTTTTATAGAGCACTTTTATATTAACAAGAGGCTTTTGAGCATTGACAGTTTCATATACATACAGTATATATGCAGCATTTAGTAGGCACTCACTTCTGTCTGTTTCTTAGTAGTGCTGTAGATACAGTATGTGTACGGTATACCAGATCCAATATCCTGCACAGAAATGGTGGTCTATATACAAATATGGTTTAGAAATACAGTATACTGTTTCAATATCAATTGTTAATTCATGCAAATTGACACACATCCCTCCAGCTCTAATACAATGGTTGGCTACAAATCAAAAGTTTAGCTGGATTAATATCACAGATATGTAAATGAACCGAACCTTACACAATACAATAATAGCTTTCATCTCGTCACTGTCAGATGGCTTATTTCAGCATTAGTGTTCTTTAGCAATACACAGTAATTGTTCACATTAGGTTAAGAAGACTTCCTTTACAACTGTCTCTTTGGATTTAAACTTGTGGCACAGGTTGAGCTAAACTTTACTGCATTCTTGTAACTATGAGTTGAACTCAGGATCAGAGACATATTTAAACAAGCAACAGCCAACATTACTACAGTATTAAATTCAATAGCTTTTACAAAGGAAAGACATGTAATCCAGCAATAGGTGTTGTAATGAAACCATGGCATTATAGTACTTGTCATAAATCCGATCACCAACAAATCCAGTTTGGGAAAAACCTGAGCATATAACTTGAGCTCCAAAGAAGCCCAATGCCTGAATAAACTTATCGGAAAAGCCTGCTCCATCACAGAACAAACTTTGGACACACTGGAAGACTGTTGAAAAATCCACTCTGTCCCCTCCAAGAGGCGATCTCTTGGAGTAATTTTAGCCACAGGCTCATTTTACCATGGTGTGCTAAGATACATTTGGAGGTCTTTTCTGCCCACTGCTGTCAGGCATTTCAGTGTTTCCCCTTGGGACACTCATTAAGTTTATTTTGAAATACCATTTTGAAACATATGAACATTATTTATTTATTTATACATATTGATTGATTGATTGGCTATATTATTTGTCCTGTGAGCATGTATCCTTGTTTTTATGTTTCTGCTGCTGTAGGCACATGAATTTCCCCTTGGGATTAATAATGTTTATCTAATCTAATCTAATCTAATCTAACCTAAAATGTGAGTATGTGAACCAGAAACAGGAGCACAGGAATATTCCCCCAAGCCATAAATATCGCAAGGAAAATAGACATTGCACCTGGCATTTAATCCAACAAGAATTAAAAATTTTCTTGATTTTATATTTTAGATAGGTGCCATTGAATATGGTGAAAGTAAACACAACAAAATGTGTTTTAACAGAGAGGAATGGAAGGAGAGAGATAAAATAAAAGAAACCTGGCAGAAGGTGGTAACATGTAATTAGATAGGGGCTGATAAATGTAGAAGTGGGCTTTTTTTGATGGAATGCAACGATGGAGATGTTTTGTAGATAGTCACAACAACTGATGAATTTGACATTTAGAGGGTTATCTCTCATCCAGTCCTCTTGGTAAGAAGCACACATTTATCCAGGTTGGTTCAAGATTATAACTGAACTATTCACTTGAGAAACTAAATCTAAATTTAAAACAAAGAGCTTTAAAAGCAGGGACATGCTCATAAAGACAGCACCCATTTAAGAATTCCTCAAAGTAGTGTATATAATAAGAAAATATGTTAATGAGTGTATTTTTGTAAATTGTGATATACTGTATATATTCACCATTAGGCCTATGTTGTATTTTTTAATATCTAAAAGAAGACTATTAAAAATATTAATATACATGATGGGCAGCATGGTGGTACAGTGGTAGCACTGCTTCCTTTCAGTAAGGAGAACAGGGTTCACATTCCAGGTTCTTCCTGCATGGAATATGCATGTTCTTCTCATGTCTGTGTGGGTTTCCTCCCACTTTCCAAAGACATGCAGCTCAGGTGAACTGTTCACCCTTCATGCATTGGTGCCATGCCCAGGGTTTGTTCCTGCCTTGCACCCTATGCTAGTTGCTATAGGCTGCAGCACCCCTGTGGCCCTGGTCTGGATTAAGCTAGTTAAGCTAATTAGAAAATAACATGACAATATATATGGTTAGATGAATCATTAAAGGCTATTTTTCTGTGAGATGGTATTGCATATTTTGGAAAAATTATTCTTCACAGTAAACTCTAAGTAGTAAATTCGATGCAAGATTTTAGCTGCCTGTTTTTACTCTGTTAGTAAAGAAAAATCCAGCTTTTACAGGCAAATTTGCAATTACAAATAATTTTTTTATATTTTTCTGTATTTTAAATTTCAGAACCGACAAGTCTTATAAGTAAGTGTCCGTTATTCAGGGGTACAGCTGATAGCATGGAATAAATAAAATTAATAGTCTTTTTGTATTGAAAAGTCAGATAATTTGTCATTAATACATTAATAAACTTTGCTTAAGACATGTAACTTTGTTTTTTTATTTCCCCAGTAAAAAAATACTTTCTCTGTCTTGCAAAGTATTTTTTGGATTATGTATACTTAAAGTACCAAAAAGTTATTGGACAACTTGAAGAATTAAATTAAAATAAATGTTTAAAAATAATAATAATAATAATACATTTTATTTAATAGGCGCCTTTCTTATCACTCAAGGTCACCTTACAATAAAGTTAAACAATAATTAATAAAATAAAAACAAGAAAATGCTAAATCACAAAGCAATAATTAGTAAACAAACAAATATGACAGGCAGTAAGAGTGTAGAATTCACAATTGGTATGCCAGCTTGAAAAGATAAGTTTTGAGAGTAGTTTTAAACTGTGCTATTGACGAATATGAGAGGGAAGAGAATTCCAGAGTTGAGGAGCACTATGAGAGAATGCTCGAGCTCCCATAGAACTGAGTTTGATGTGTGGAACAGAAAGTAGAGCTGCAGATGAAGATCTGAGTAAACGAGAGGGAGTGTAAATCTGGAGGAGATCAGTGAGGTAGGGAGGAGCAAGGTTGTGGAGAGCTTTAAATGCTAAGAGTAGTATTTTATATTGTATTCTGTAGTTAACAGGGAGCCAGTGAAGTTGAGAGAGAATAGGTGTAATATGTTCAGTGGATTTAGAACAGCAGGTTATTATCCTGGCAGCAGAATTTTGAATAAACTGTAAGTGATGAATAAGTTTTTGTGGAATGCCAGATAAAATAGCGTTACAGTAATCTATACGTGAGGTGACTAGGGCATTGACCAATACTTCAGTATTATGCTGGGTGAGAACAGAGCAAAGTCAAAAATGTTTCGGAGATGGAATAAGGCAGTCCGAGAAATGGTACTTATATGGGAAGAAAAAGAAAGAGTACTGTCAAGAATAATGCCCAGGCTCTTAACTTGGGAAGAAATATTTGTGTTAATATTGTTGATTAAAATAGAAGAATGGTTAACCTTAGCAAGTGTAGATTTAGAGCCAATGATGAGCACCTCAGTTTTATTGCTGTTTAGTTGGAGAAAATTGTGAGTCATCCATGTCTTTATGTCTTGGAGACATGCCATAAGTTCATCAGGAGGGAGAACAGAAGTGGATTTAGTGGATAGATATAGCTGTGTGTCATCAGCATAGCAATGAAACCTAATACTGTGGTGCCGGAAGATATTACCAATTGGGAAGATATAAATAAGAAAAAGAAGCAGCCCCAAAACAGAACCCTACAGAACTCCCTGAGTAATGACTGTGTTCTCAGATTTAAAGCCCTTAATTTGAACAAATTGCTTCCTATCAGTGAGGTAGGAAGAAAACCACTGAAGGACAAGGCCACAGACTCCAAAACTAGCTAGACGTTTCAAATGTATCTGGTGAGATATGGTGTCAAATGCAGAGCTGAGGTCAAGAAGCACAAGAATTGATAAAGGTCCCATGTCAGATGCCCGGAGAAGATCATTTGTGATTTTGACCAGGGCAGTTTCTGTGCTGTGTTTAGGGCGAAACCCAGATTGAAACTGTTCAAAAAGGTTATTTTTTGAAAGGTGGGACTGGAGTTGGGAGGCAACTATCTTTTCAAGAATCTATAATAATAAAAGGCAAAGCCCTCACTGACTGACTCACTCACTCACTGACTGACTGACTGACTCATCACTAATTCTCCAACTTCCCGTGTAGGTGGAAGGCTGAAATTTGGCAGGCTCATTCCTTACAGCTTACTTACAAAAGTTAGGCAGGTTTCATTTCGAAATTCAAAGCGTAATGGTCATAACTGGAACATATTTTTTGTCCATACACTGTAATGGAGGAGGCGGAGTCACGTATCGCGTCATCACGCCTCCTACGTAATCACGTGAACTAAAAACAAGGAAGAGATTTACAGCACGAGTCACACGCGGGAACGAAGGTAAATGACGTTAATTTTTGACTGTCTTTTAATACTGTGTAAGCATACATATTAACACATGTGCAATTAAACGTGTGCATTTACGGGGTGATTTCTCAGGCTTAAAAGCTCACCTTTTATCAAATGCGGGAACAAAGGTAACTGACGTTGTTCACTGTCTTTTAATACTGTGTAACCATACATATTAACACATGTGCAATTAAACGTGTGCATTTACGGGGTGATTTCTCAGGCTTAAAAGCTCGCCTTTTACTAAAAAGGTAAATGCAAAACTATTTTCAATCAGTTTATTGAAACGCTCCCGTTAAGGATTGCAATAACATATTCGCGAGATAAAAGAACGAAGTAGGGGGAAATGGAGGAACAGCCACAAACAGCGAAGAGCAAAAAATTAATTAAACAATTGAGAACGGAGCGAGTTAAGCATACAAGCATGTTCATAAGGGAAACAAAGCACGGTGTAAAACGTAAGTTTAAATTAAGTTTATAGAAACGCTCCCGCTGCGGATTGCAATAACATATTCGCGAGATAAAAGTTTAATGAGAAGACACGAGGTATAAACGAACCACACGCCGTGGCGCAACGTTAGTGGCAACAGTTTCAACCATTCTATGATCTGCTTCTCGCAACTGAAAGACGGCACATGGTGGATGTTAGCCGACTTGCTGACCGCAACGTTAGGGGCTTCAACTATGGCGCTGACGCCACATCTCAGTGCCAACACTTTGCAGACTGTACTTAAAAGACACGCCCTCCTCACTGGACAGTTAAAAACACCAATCAAACTAACGATGACATCAAGTATTACCCAATCAAAAGTAGGAAAGGAGGCATCTTCATAAAATGCGTGTGGGATGATTTGCATGAGACGCTGCTTTAAAAAAAAAATGATAAAAAAAATACGGGATAAATCCCGTCCAGTATTGATTCAAAACGGGACGTGCAATTTCATTCTCAAATGCGGCACGATTCCGTATTTTAAAGGACGGCTGGCAACCCTACAGTGCCAGGTAACCACCCATACAATCAGATTGTGATTCAGACTAGGAATGCAATGAATGTAATTACCCGATCTACATACAAGGCGAAAGTCTTGCAACATTCAAAGATGATGGTTTGGGATAAGTACACCATACAACATAAAAGAGCTTATGAAGCCTTGAACCGAAAAAAGCAACATCTCAGAGATCGTAAAAAAAAAATAGGAGGTAATGTCGTTTTACTCGCTGTAGATTTTATTCAAACATTACCAGTTTTTCCACGAGGGAGACCAGCAGATGAACTCAACGCGTGTTTAAAATCCATGCTTCTCCCACGCTCGGTTATATGTCGCGTGTTCTCGGGTAGGTACACCAAAAAATGTATACATTTAAGCATGTAATGGACAAACAAAAAATGAGGTATACCCGAGGGCACTGCAGTAGTACTCAATGTAACTTTACTTCTTAAATGTTAATGTTTTACTGTTTAATAATTTATACGCTTCTTATATGTTGTTCAAATTCTTTTATCAAAATACCAGTGACAGCGCAATGCATGATAACATGGAGTGAATACACCATACGCATCCGCCCACGGCCGCCCTGGTGTGCGCAGATAGGAGTTGATTCTACAATAAAATAAAATAAACATAAAAAGAGTAATACAATCATCACCCATAAAGCGGATAGTAGACGTGACGTACTATATGTGTACCAGATTTCAAGTCAATAGGTGAAACGGTTTGCAAGCTACAGGTGATTTAAAATCCTGGACAGACACACAAATTGCCACGGTAGCAAATTTAAGAAGAAGATTTTACTGTTTAATAATTTATATTTATATGAAATGTGCTTCTTATATATTACTTCATATTCTCATATGATAATGATGTTAATATTTATATTGATTTCTATGTTATTGAAACTGCATGTATGTGTGTATATGTATGTATATATATATATATATATATATATATATATATATATATATATATATATATATATATATATACTAGCAAAATACCCGCGCTTCGCAGCAGAGAAGTGTGTGTTAAAGAGGTTATGAAAAAAAAAGGAAACATTTTAAAAATAACGTAACATGATTGTCAATGTAATTGTGTTGTCATTGTTATAAGTGTTGCTGTCTTTTATATATATATATTTATATTATATATATAATATACACACACACATAAACATTTATATACATATACATATATATACATATCTACATATACACATATCTACATATATATACACACATACATAAACACACACATAAGACTTATTGACTGAAACGGGCTTTCACGAAAACAGTTAGGGCTTTGCTACAGGATACACCCTCCACAAGTTAACCAAGTAAAAATAAAATATATATTTCTGTTTTATTTAAACCTTTTAAGTTCATATGCATAGCCCCATTTGGCTGTTTAATTTTTTTTTTCTTTCTTCAGTAATATTTAATCTCCTTAAAGAAAAAGAACATATCCATTTTACTTTTTTTGTATCTGTGTAGTAATATTTTACTGTAAAAGAATAACCAGTATTTAAACCTTTTATGTTACTTTATACATTTATTTTACACAATGTTGAAAAATTAATAAGAAACCTACATATTTTGGCAGCTGCTGCTTTAATTTTCAATGAAATGAAAAAAGCTCTCCAAGAGAAAATGTCAATGAAGAAGAAACAGTTTGCACTATCTAAAAACGAGAAACCCTCATTTATAAAAGTTTGCTGCAGATGACTTAACTGAAAATAAATGAATAGTTCCTATGTGTATAATACATATTTATCTATTTGACTTATGCCTTTGTTCCACCAACTTACAACATCTGAAGTACAATTTGTTACATTACTTTTGTTTTTTGCAGCACAGGCAGGTGAAGTGACTTCCTCAGGGTCACACAGTGGTGTCAGTACCAGGATTTGAACTGACAAGCTCCGGGTTTGCTGAAATATTACTGAAGAAAGAAAAAAAACGAAAATGGGCAAATAGGGCTATGCATACAAATGTCCATCCATCCATTATCCAACCTGCCATATCCTAAATACAGGAGCCAATAAGTACATATGTATATATACAGTATGTATATATATATATATATATATATATGTGAATGTATGTATGTATATATCTATGTCTATATATATATATATGTAGATATGTAAATTTGTATATGTATATATATGTTTATGTGGATGTGTATATACGTATGTATATGTAGATATGTGTATATGTAGATATGTATATATATATGTTTATGTATATATATGTTTATGTGTGTGTGTGTGCATATTATATATATAAAAGATGGCAACACTCATAACAATGACAACACAATTACATTGACAATCATGTTACGTTATTTTTAAAATGTTTCCTTTTTTTTTCATAACCTCTTTAACACATTACTTCTCCGCTGCGAAGCGCGGGTATTTTGCTAGTTTTGGATATAAATGGAACATTTGAAATAGGCCAATAATTGTTAAGGATATTTGGGTCTAAACCAGGTTTTTTTCAGAATTGGAGTAATTGAGGCTGTTTTTAGTGAGAGGGGGACCATGCCTGTAGTAAGAGAAGAGTTAACTATAGTAGTTATCATGGGGGAAATATGTAACAGACAGGACTTAACAAAGCATGTAGGTATTGGATCTAATTGACATGTGGAAGAATTAGATTTTGTTACAAGCTCCGAGATATTATTTTCAGCTGGTAAACAGAAATCTGAGAATAGGGTGGTTGGTAAGGGAACATGGGTGATAGTGGAGAGTGTGTCATTTTCTGCAGAAATAGAGGAGGCAAGTTGCTGGTGGATTTTTTCAATTTTTGAGTTGAAAAAATCCAAAAAAGTGCAGCAGTATTTAACAGAGAGGTAATGGTGAGCGGCACTTTCTGGTGGTGTAATTAGCCTTTTCATTGTAGAAAAAAGAGCTCTAGTATTATTCCCTCCTGTATTGATAATGTTAGAATAATATACAGTTTTGGCAGCAGAGAGAGCATTTTTGTATTTCAACATGTGATCTGAGTACATTTCCTTGTGTACAACTAGACCCGTCTTTTTAGCTAGGCGCTCTAACTGTCGGCCCATGGCTTTGAGCTGACGGAGTCAGGTGTAAATCAGAGAGCAGTGTGGATAAATGAGACAGTCCATGTTTTTAAGGGAGCTAGTGTATCAAAGGCAGAAGACAGAGCAGCATTGTAAAGGTCCACTAATTCTGATGGTGTGGTAGCGGAAGGAGAAACAGACTGGGATTGCAATAAATCTATAAGGGTCTCTGGGTTTACATGCTTGACATTACGAAATGACATTACACGCGGAACCTTTGATTTACTGAGAGGTAAGCTAACATCAAATGTGATCATTCTGTGATCTGAGATAGGTAACTCAGTAGGAATAAGATTGTGAGGTGTGATACCAGAGCAACAAATTAAGTCTAAAATATGACCCTTGTCATGAGTTGGAAAGTTGACATATTGAATTAAATTAAAACAGTCAAGGATTTCATTAAAATCATTTGTCAGTGCATCAGTCAACGTCAACGTGTATGTTAAAATCACCCATGAGGATGACATTAGCAGACATTGCACACAAAGTTGTTAAAACAGTAAAAAGTTCAGCAATAAAAACACTTGATAGTTTAGGAGGTCTATATAAAACAGCAATTATAATAGGAGAAGGTCCGCAGAGTTTGCCAGCTAACAGTTCAAAGGATGGATACGCTGGAAGAGGTATCGGTGACAGTTTTAAGTCTTTACAGTATATTATTGCAAGACCACCTCCCCTCCCCGAAGAACGGAATTTGGAGATGCAGACAAACTCTGGAGGGAGCGCCTGATTTAGATGGAAGTAATCACCCGGTTGCTGCCAGGTCTCCGTAAGACATAAACAGTCCATCTTAGTATCAATGATAACATCACCAATCAGTAGAGCTTTGTTAGAGATAGATCGGGTATTAAATAATCCAAACTTCAAAGCGTCTATGTACGTATATTCCAGTGATTTTACCAAAGGAATCAATACGTTGTGATTAGCACGTCGCTCAGAAGTACATGGACATGTGCGTCCTTCAAACCAAATTGAAGGAATAGACCCGCTGCTACTCCTGCTGAGGCAAAAACGATGACGAAGGCCTCGGTGAATGTACTTTGGTTGTCGGAGAATGCCGCGGTGCAGCAAGAGATCAGCAGGAACTTCATAGTTTGTTCGAAGTCGATACAATTCATCTGGTAAATATTTTAGCTTTGAGGACGTGACTGCATTAGATAGCAAAGTAGACATAATAATCCATGACAACCAATTGAGGTTTATCATAGTAAATTTCCAGAAGTCACCCAAGCAAATTCCAGATTTGAAGCAAAGCAATGTACCCCTTGTGTACCTACTCAGCCCAATTAAAATAACACGTTAGCCAGTAGACTGTCACCTCTGGGGTTTCCACTAGTACTCAGCAATTGACAAGGGGCAGTTTCAACCACCTATTCATCAAAGCTAGTTACTTGAGCAGAGAAACAGTGAGAAAGTTTACACGTACCCACACAGATTGCAGCCAGCAAAGAACAGTTCTACGAGGGCTTGTGTTGAGGCCAAAGGAGGCAAGGGATGCAAATGCATGTTATCAGTTTTTAATCCAATGCAAAGGCGAAGGAAAATCTGACACAAAAAGGCAAAAAACGAGCAAAAAACAACTAGGAAAAAGTACACAAACAGAACACCGGCAAACAGACAGGCAGACAGAAACGCCAGTGTTCACTTCCGGTCACGTTTAGGCATCATAAAACTCCTCCTGTTAAAATAATAGGTGAAGATGACTATTCCGTTTTACCCAAACTTCATTGAACACTGATTCTCTGTCCAATACACATCCTGTTGTTTAAGAGTCTGTCATGTTCCCAAAAAGTAGCTTCTCCCACATCCATCTAAAGTACTTGTTACCTTCCTGAGATGCAAGTATCCCTTTCCTTTGTAATAGGGTTGCCATACATCTGGGTTATCCGAACATGTTCGCTTTTTGAAAACTTATCTATGTGGATTTTATAGAATTGTCAGTTTGTCTGGGTTTTTTGCACTGTGGCCTATCATTCTCAGCCAGGTCTTCTTTTTTCAATTCACCTTCTTTTCGTAATATTTTACATACCGTATTAATCTGAACAATCATCAGATCTGACCTATAGCAATGACAGAGTAAATGAGTGGTTCTCAAACAGGTGCTGTGCACATCATGGACATTATAGAAACCGCTATTATAGGGGGAAAAACCACAAGGGTTATGACATCACTTTGAAAGCTCTGACATGGAGACCCCACCTCACTGTGTCCATTCTTTTGGCTCGGGAAATATGGTAACATAATGCATAGAGAATATGCTATTATGGACTTTATTTCTTTTTAATGTTTTTAGAAGGCAAAAATATGTGTGGGATTAATTCCAGTGTAATAATGGAAGCACACTTAGAGAAACAATACCTGTGTGTACACTACATACTGTACCTCTATAGTGTCCATCTTGCATCCTGTAATGTCTCTTATTTTCTTGAAAAATGTAACAAACAAAGCAACTTAGCTGTGAACAATGAATGTATTTTGCAGAATAATGATAATTCTAAATTTGACAGAATTATTCAAAAGTTGGCACAGTGGATATGTAGTTGGAGCTGCTGACTGATAGGTCCACAGGCTCGACTTCTTGTTAAGTGTTAGCATGTCCTGTGATTGACAGCCATCCCACGCTGGAATGGCTTCTGTCTTCGGGCTATTGTTACCCCCATAACACTGTGATGGAAAAAGTGGCTTCACAAAATGGAGGGGTGATAAGTGGGCTGCACGGAAACTGTTTGATACTGTGAAGGATTGTTTAAATCAAGTGCACTATGAGTTGACAGATTGATCTCAATTTGGTCTTGTCATATTGTTGTAAGTTGATGAAATATTTATGTATGTACAGTTAAAATTAAAGGACTCAACATGTCTTTTTTAATTTAAAATAATGTCTTTATTAATTTTCGATTGAAGCAAGTAAGGGAAAGATGTGGAACTGAAATGTAAAAACCTCTTAAACGTTGATAGATGGGTAAAAGCATGCTGCTCTAGTTGTTGACTGTAGACTTTAGAGCATCACACTTACATTATGAAGTCTTAACCCAATTGAACATGTCGTTTACATGAAGACTGCAAGTCCACAGCTGTGATTTGTCAAGACGTGAAAACAAATATTTTTATACTATAGAGAGGAAATTCTTTCAAAAAAAATAACAGCAAGTCACCTTAACAATTTCCTGTTGAACTGCCTCCAGATTTAATGAAGCCCTCCTTTTACACCTCGAGGATAGTGCAAGTTAAGAAAAAAAAGAAAAAGAAAAAAAAAACGTTGTCACCTGTATCATTCCCACAGTCAAAATATTTAGGCATACTTCTGATGTTTTGGCAGTGCTAAACGAGCTTCCTGTCGAACAATTTTCTATTACATCTGGAGTGAAAGCTGCCCAAGTCAAACAAACTGACATACCAGCGCTCTCCAAGTCTTGAATCCTTGTCAGCCTCATGTTTGTTTAAATTTGCCATTGAAGCTCCTTCGTTGAGTTAGGTAGCTCTCTCTCAATCCGTCTGTTTTTATTAAAAACAGCGCCTTATTTTTCAACCAGCATCTCTCCACCCTGGGGTCACAGTAGGAGGCCAGCCCGTCCTGATGTCTTTGCTGCCAATGACAAATGAAGCAGCCCTCAAGCTGTTGTGGAAAAGGCCGCTGATTGTTTTCAACGCGCTCTGACCCCGCTGGCAAAGGAAATTTCTAATTTGCCAATTCCCTAAACACTAGAAGGATTGGATGCCAAAAATGTGTGTGAGTCAGAGCCTGGGATTCATTTACAGGGTGGCCAGGAGGCAGGTTAACCACATCAGCACATCACAACTGACAAATGGCATAGTGTGGGAAGGTGATGCTGCTAATGGTGACATAAATGCCACAATTCGACTCTGTTGTCACTAAGGGGATGTCACTGAGTGTGATCAGAATGTCAAGAAATATTATCAGTCTATCTAATGTGCTGTTGCCCATTACCATACAAACATAGATAAGCTATTGAAGAGTCACTGACTGCCGCATCTTCAGTTTGTGAAAAATGTACTCATGAATTACATGGGCTAGTTGCTTAAAAGAAAGTGCACCATCTTCATCTTTATAGGAGAACTCGTTTAAACATTGTGGGTTTAAAAAGTACTTTTTCCTTACCACCGTACTGCTCAATACAGACTTTATTTATAATTGGTTGTAGCAATATTTCATGTACAGATCATTCATTACATTTTATTCTTATCTATATGAAATACTTTTCAATAAACTAATTGTCAAAGGTCTCATAAAGGTTGGATAGACTAAACAGTTAGATTCCAAAAACCCTGTAACAACAGTTATTTGTTTTTCATTCCACTTATTCTTTTCCTTATGAGCAGAGAGCTTTACTAAACATACATTTTAAAGTCCACTTTATTCCACTGCTTCGTAACTTGCATGCCATAGACATTAACAGAAAACAGAATGGAAAGTTACAAGTAGCTATAAATGGCCAACAGGCAGCTTATGTAAAAATGAATGGTTTATTTTGGGGTGCACAATTCACATTTCTGTGTCATCTTGGAGTGATCGGTAAAGGGACATCCTTTACACATAATTTATAATAACAAACAGTTTGATTCACATGTGATCAAAAACAAATACAGCACACTTTGTACTGCATTGTATACCACCAATTTCATATTGCAGAACTGTATGTTTGTAATTTATGTCTGAAAAAAAACCCATTGTGTTATTATCTCTTCTTTTTTATAATTTTTGCATTTATAATATATGTTTTCCTCTATTATGGTATATTAGCACTGTTGTGCTAATTTTAATATTTTAGGGTTGCATTCAATACATTGCATTCAGACGATAAACTGTAAGACTTCCAGTTCAATACTGACTCCAAAACTCAGACTAAATCACTTAGCCTTATAACAGTGCTGCATTATTTTGTCTTTTATATTAATCTGCTTAATTGTTTCCCTCAGTTTGTTGTTATTTTACAAACTTGTGAATTGTTCATTGTGTATAAGCAATCCCCATTGAAACAGCATGGGGAAAACATAATTGACAGTTGCTGACCCTATGAGGTGGGACTTCCTGTTGTTGGTGAAAATAATTTCCAGGTTACTTCTATAAATAGAGGGCTTTAGACCTCAGTTGGCCTCCTTCCATCTTGTTTTCATTCCATAACTTCCGCCATCTTGGTTGCATGTGTGAAAATAGTTTTTGATGTCCACTACCAGGGCTGAGGGACTCCTAGAATCCACCTCACCACAGCTGGACACTTTCTCTGGTTTTAAAATGGAAAAGAATTCACATCTGCTACAATTCAGATTGGTGAGACTGTTCTATTTTACTTTTTTTTCTTAATTTTCATGTTTATCAGGGTAGCGCCAACATCACAGTCCATCATTTCATATTCACTTTGCTTCAAGGATTTACGCCAGCTTCATCATTTTCCTTCATCTTTTTGGTTTTGGTTTGGTTTATAACGAATTGTTTGTAATGGGTATTTGGGATAATATTTTTGTACATGTTATATACAGTATAGTGTTTATTAGCTGTCGGAACAATGGAGGGCAGTTCTATTTATGCATATAAATATTTGGTTGTTTTCCTTATGTATTAATTAACTGTATATTTAAGGCACTTTCTGTTATCTAAATTCTCTTTTCTTTACAATATTTTCACCTTCACTTTTAAATTTTAAAGTCCCATCAGATGCCCACTTTGAAAAGGTGCTGTTTGATACATTTCAGACTTTTTACTTATTTATTTTTTTATACTAAATTAGAATTTGAAAGTGAGTTTAATATAGTTACCCAGTATTTAGCCCTACTAAGTACTGCTACTTAGCTTCAAGTTCACATCCTGGCTCAGACATTGCATGTGTTGAGTTGGTGAATTCTTCCATTGTCTGTATTGAGAGTTTTTATTAGGTTAGCAACTTTGTTTCATATGAGTCAGTGTTGGTGTTTGCCCTGTGATGGACTAGTGGTTTGACCGGTCCTGTTTTCTACCTTAAGGTGATGCAACCAAAATAAGTTCTGGGCACTTTAGGCCATTAACTTCATTAAGCAAGCTCAATAATGAATGACTGGAATGGTTTTGCAGAGGACAGATGGATACTATAATCTTAGGAACAGTATTCATTCTCTATTGAAATAATCTGTCTCTTCATTTTCCAACTCACTCAATATAATTTTCAGGTGAAAGACTGGAATCTTTTTAGTTGGTATCTGTTTTGTGACCAGTACTCCTGGGATGGGCTAAAGACTGGAACCATGTCCCTGTACTGCATTCAGCAATGAATGGACAGATAAAGTTTTACAGAATTAATTAAAAAAATAATATAACTGATGTGTTTAAAGAGAATAGCTTAATAGCTGTTAATATTCCAATGCAATAACTTTTAATCGTGAATGTGCTTCTGTCAGTATGTTTCTGGTGACAACTTCAAGTTGCCTTCTTTGAAGGCAAAAATTAAAATAAGTATAACATTTAAGTAGGTGGAAAACTTCAGAAACAGCTAGATGATTGCAATATGCACTTCTAGTATATGTTCATATGTTCACCCAATGGAAAACAATTGTGCCACTCAGCTTGTTAGGCAGGAAATTAAAACACTTTAAAGTAAGTTTTATTAATCTGTGCACCACAATAAAAGGAGTAATGCTAGAAGAAAACCTACTAGTACATCAGACAGCTGTTAGAAATACTGAACAGCCATCTAGAGGTGACCCACCATGTGGTTTGAGTTAATTTAATTTGCTTAACAGCTATATGTTCAGCTGTAATTGCAAAAGTAATGATGGTTATACAAATCTGCATAGTTAGCCTAACATCTAATATAGTTGTACAGAACAATTATATTGTTTAAAAAATGAAACATAATTATACATTCAAATTTATTTATGATTCATACAGTCATAATAGATTAAGTACTAAATGTATATGTATTGTACACTGACTTTATGCTAGCAGTGCTCTTTCCTGTAGTTCATCAACAAAAGGGACATAGACAAACCACATTAATACACAATACATAAATGCAAAATCATAAATAAGCATAACAATATGAACACAAATTATAATAACAAAGCACATGCAAAATAAGAGTTCAAAAACAAAATGACTATAAAAATAGATAATAACATAAGCCAGGGAAAAAACTCCCTGAAGGAATTAGGCCACAGAACTGAGATTCAAGTAGGAGAATCACAGGAGACTGTTAGGAATGTGATTGGACAAATAATGTGATACTACATGGTGTATTCAGTACATAGAGTGTTTTGCATTAAAACATAGTCTCATTATTACTGGATGTAATGTCCCCATGCTGCAGTACAGATCTGCACAATGCAAACAATCCAATGGATGATGAATGTGGTTGGAAATGCACACTTATTTAGGGTAGTACTCATGAACATGGTAGCCAGAGGTGTTCACAAATGATCTCCAGAGCAAGTTGTGTTACATAGGTGGAATGTGAACAGGGGTTGTCTTGCTGGAAGAACATATCTATCGTTTCATACTGGAATGGGATCAGTACTGGCTGGATAATGTCCACTCCACAAACACCTGATAGCATCTCATGCCACCGGGTTGTGGGTCCTATGTGTTGCAGACATATACATGATCGATGTACAGTAGCGGCTCAGTGGATTTCTGTCTAACACATAAATGACAGTCACTCGTTTCTAGACAGAATCTGCTTTCATCATTAAAAAATGACACATTTCCATTCTTCCCTCTAATCAGCTTTTTCAAGTCATCAGTGCAGTCATGTGGTGGTGATGAAAAGTGAATGGCGGTGATTCCAAGGAAAATTACACAGTATGACAAATCGACCATCCTGCTTCATGAAGGCCCACTATGTGAATCTTCTCAAGTACCATTAATTACGCAAACAATTATAACAAAGGCGCCATATATGCACCCGACCCGACACAGATTTACATTGGAGGCACACATATAAAATAAATAAACCTTTTGTTTTCTTCACCTGTGGGACTCATTTTCCCTGTTATCCCCACAACAGGCACAACACAGTCCCAAAAAACCAAGTACACCACACACTTCTTCTCCTGCACCACCACTCCTCCCAGGCAACCTCGTCTTCCTCCACATGCTGAGTGGTGGTTGCTGGCTCCTTTTATGGGACACCCGGAAGTGCTCCAGGTGCTTGATTGCCGACATCCTGCTGCACTTCCGGGTTTGGCGAATATGCTGCACAGATGGGCTCAGGAGTCCCAGCTGCAACACCCCACCCCCTGGCAGTGCCTGCGGAACCCAACAGGACTGCACAAAACCCCAACCCCCACGAAGCCCTGGGGGAGTCCGAGGCACAATAGCAACCTAGGGAGGCTGCCATCTAGTGTCTTGGGGGAGATACTGCATTTCCCATCCTTGCTCCCCCGGAAGATATGCTGCAGGGGCGTCCTGGCTGGGCATGGGCCCGGCCGCCTGCCACACAAGTCCAGTCCAATAAATGGGCAGTTCCCACAAGTTTAGATTGCTAGGAAAATCTTATCCAAACAACAAAATTATAGATAATTTTTATGTTCCATGATGACATTATTCTTGTGGTCAATCAGAGGTCAGGTATATTTTGAATCACTTCAAATAATAAAGAGTTTGCAAATTCAAAACATCCTATATAGTGGCAGCTTCATGCCTTAATTTTGGCAGTGTTATATTGGTTAGCACTGGTAGCTAAGCATGCTGGGTTGATTTTACTGCGCACAGAGATGCACTACGTTGCACTGTGAAGCCACACCGGTGCGCAGTATTCAGCCATTGTGTATACCAGTGAGAGTGTTGCTGTATGTAATGTTTGTGCATCTGTACCCCAGCCTGTTCCAGCTAGCTTTTTAACAATGTTGACTTGCGAACTGATTTTCTTTGCAACTTTTTCTAAATGTTGTTTAAATTTGAGTGTTCAGTCTAGTATAATTCCCAAATACTTTGGATTATCGACATGTTGGATCTGCATGCCATCAAGATGCACTCAGTTATGTGTGTGTGTTGCATGTATTCAAATGGAACACACATGCCTCAGTTTTCATGCGGTTAAGTTGAAGATGCCATCTATGGAAGTAGTCGTTCAGCACTTGTAAGTTTTCCTTCAAGGTGTCTTCACATTCTTTGAACGATTTTGCCTGGTATGCTAGAACTAGGTCATAGGTGTACTGGAACTGTTTTGCTATTGTAAGAGGTATATCTGAGATGTACAGATTAAACAGTATTGATGCTAGCACACTTTTTTGTGGGGATCCATCGTTTAACACTAGAATTACCAGAGTCTACGAAAAAAACTCGTAGATCCGGCCCACCTTAAAACCGTTCTCACCTCTCTTTTGTCTTCTAAATGTGCCGATTAAGACAAGCAGCAAAAAGCCGGCTATTCCATTCCCCACCATCGCAAAACGTTCACTAAGTTTTCCCAGCTCATGCCTTGTTTGATTATCTGGGAGTGACTGAACTGGAGTTTTAGAGTGGAAATAATGCATCGTTATTTGGAACACAGCATTTCATGTGTGTTCCGTTTCTACAGTAATCTGTGTAAACACATTGTTAAAACAGAAACTTTTTTTTTTTTTTTTTTTAAATGTTACAAAATGTACACATAAACTATAGAATGTGTGACGCCTGATGGCCAAACATCAAATAAACACTTTCACAAAAGGTTCAAGGCTGTAACAACATTTTCCGTGGTGTAACGCTGAGATTTGCTGAATCAGAGCATGGCAGCTCTGCCGCGCCGTAGAGACCAGAGTTTGATTCCTCGCTGTGGAGGAAGTGTTTTTTTTTCTTTGTAGCCTCAAACGGACATAAAATTTATAAATTGGTATGCACTGTAAATCGTTAAGTTTAAAATGTCGATCGTGGTTATTTCTGTTGATTAATTCATGCTTTTTTACTTAGAGTCAGAACAGGAGCTTATTCAGCTTATTCAGCTTCTGATCTGACTCTAAGTAACAGCGCCAGTATAAATCACACCCAAGCTGATGCTGTTCATTTTCTAATAATATTGCATTACTTCGACGATGTTTTCTGATTGGTACTATTCGTGTCATAAAATGATTTCTTCAAAACGTCACATATATTTGTTTTGAGGTAATGAATAGAGCTGCAAATTATAGGTGCTTGTTCAGTGTAATAGGAACCATAGCACAGAGAGGTGTGTACACTGCAACACAAGTACACATGTCGTAAATGTAGCAAGGGCGCTCCTTGGGTGAGCTATAGCGCGTCTTTATGTGAAAACAGCAGTGTCAGATGGGGTAGGAAAGGATCCTGAACGCAACTGAGAGAAAAGTGAATAAAAAAAAAAACAAAAACAAAGCTAACTTTTACAAATATCATAAATTACACCGGCTGTTAGAGACTGAAATCAAATGTATCTTTTTATTCTAAAATAGTAAAAATAAGAGCAGTTCACTTCTCAAAAGGGATCAAACTCGTGACCTTTTGATTCCCAGTCAGCAACTGATACTGTTGCACCTCGGGGCCGTCATAGTAAATGAATGTTAATGTCGCACATTAAGGTGGCTTTTTTTTCTGCAGTTATATTTTTGAATAAAAGCGCACTTGTTCTGCTATATTTGTACATTTCGTGAAAGTGTTTCTTTGCTATTTGGACTTCAGGCTTCGTACATTATATAGTTTATGCCTACATTTTGTCATTTACTACTAGAATATGAAAAACTTTTCTGTTTTAAAAATGTGTTTACACAGATTACTGTAGAAAACGGAACACACATGAAATGTGTGTGTTCCAAATAACGATTTATTATTTCCACTCTAAAACTCCACTCCCAGATAATCAATCAAGGCATGAGCTGGGAGAAGTTTGTGCACGTTCTAAGTCGGTGGGGGGATGTTTGCAGCTTGTCTTTATCTGCACATTTAGAGGACAAAGGACGCTGGCGGAGAGGTGCGAACATATTTAAGAAGTGATTTAAGGTGGGACGGATCTACAAGTTTTTTTGTAGGCTCTGGTAATTCTAGTGTTAACCTACGCATGCTGCTGTCTCTTTCTCCCTGGAAGACTTGGAAGAAATAATTAGCGAACATGTTGTTAAGTAGGTTGCAGAGTTTGATGCATGGGATTTAAGTATCAGTCTATCGCACCTTACAGTGTCGTTAGCTGCTTTAAGGTTCACGAATACCTCTCCTGTTTTCTGCTGTCATTGATATCCTAATTCAACATGTGTGGCTAAAGGCATTACTTCCGTACAGCTGTGGTTTTTCCTGAAACCCACTTGCATCACAGGTATTGTTGCATCTGTTATGGGCTGGATGCGTTGAAGTATTAATCGCTGCAGTATTTTATAGGGAACGCTGAGGAGTGATATAGGTCAGTAATGTGTGAGGTCCGTCCTGTCTTTGCCAGGCTTTAATATCGCTATAACTTTGGTTTGTTAAAAAAATGTTAGTAGTTACCCTGCCTTCAGGGTATTGTTGGGCAGTTCAGTTAATCAAAACTTGGTTTTAATCCCAGAATAATACATTTAATAAATTCTGGGAGCAGTCCATCAAATCCAATGGCTTTCCCTGTCTTCACACTGTTGAGTTTGCAGTGAGTGATTTTTTTTCTTTGAACATAGACTTTGTTTCATTGCCCTAACATGTTCAGTGTCCATTTTTGCTTTCAATACTCGTTTTAATCTAGCTGCTATGCTGTTTGGTGTTACTTTGGTATTATAAGGAGTTGGGGCTGGGTCGCTGCCCAGTCTTCATAAGCAATGCCATACTTTCTGACTTGAGTGGGTGAAGTTAGTGTTTTCAATCACCTCTTTCCTCTTTTTCTTCCATTGTTCATTCAGTTGTGTTAAAACATTGGTTGCAGGTTCATTGTTGTATGTTGCATTTTATTCTTTAATATAGGTCATTGCAGTATTGGTCCAATCCTGGTATGTGTCTTTTTGGAATTTCCAGTGTGGTTTGGACACTGATTTTGTGAGTGGTATTTTGATACCATAATTAAATATTGCAGGTCTATGCTTACTGTGCAGAAAGGTTTCTATAAAATGATGTCTTGCTCTGTTTACATCGCCCGCAGGTTTCTGGGTAATAATAGTAAGGTCAGATGTGTACTGTATTCTTTCCTCCACCTGGCCTTTGTCCTTCGCACCATAGATGGAAATTATGAAGTGTGATCCACTCTTGCAGTAGATTTCTATAGGCATCATTATGTTTGTATCCCCTTAATAGGTTATGTAAATTGCTAGGTGTGAAAAAAGCTTGAATAAAGAGCTAGATCAATCTGAGCTAGGAGGTTTATATACATTGGTTATTGTGACTCCATTAACTTT
Source organism: Erpetoichthys calabaricus (assembly GCF_900747795.2). Classification (NCBI taxonomy): domain Eukaryota; kingdom Metazoa; phylum Chordata; class Cladistia; order Polypteriformes; family Polypteridae; genus Erpetoichthys; species Erpetoichthys calabaricus. Next base: position 149,045,130 of record NC_041394.2, read on the forward strand.
TATTGCTATTATGAGCACTGTCTTTATATTCTACTTTGTAACTATTCAAAGAGAACTTAGCATATATTGATAAGGACATAATCCTGCGATGCTACCTCTGTTTTGGAGGTTGTCGTCTGATGTGGTGTGAGTTTCGTGTGTCGCTGTTATGTCCACTTTTTCCTCATGCATTAAACAGCTCAGAAATTCTGACTTTTGTCTAGAAATTCTTTCTATGTTTAATTGACAAATCTTTATGTTTCGTACATCTAACATCATATAGTCCCAAGGAGGGTTGATTTTGAGGGTTGTCATTTTGAAGTTCTTAGACTTGTCACATTCTTATTATCATGTTACGGAGTCTAGTGTTGACATTAGTTACAACTGGAATTTTCAATTTCCAAATGTGTGTAGGGAGGGCCACGAGCAAGCTGCCACCTCCATGATTTCATTATAACTAGTCAGTCAGTGATGAGCATATTATCATCTGAATAATTACTTCTGTTCATATTTATTTTTTGTACAATATATCAAGGTTGTCTTTTGAAGAACTGCCTTCCCATTTAGGGTAACTTGCAGTCATGTTATCTGGTTCTGATGGCATTGGCATTACACCCCTGCAAAGCTAAACAGGATTTGCCTGTTTGACAATGGATGGGTGGATATTTGAGATGCATTTTAATGGACAAGGTTGTTTTAATTCTTACTGTGTGGATACATTTTGTCTCATGTGGATATTTTTATGAACTACAATATTTTTCTTTGACATGCACAAGAAACATGTTACTGTAAACTAAATTAATAGAAAGATAGATGAAGGTTAACCTAAAACTAACTGATTTGAAGGCCCATGTATCCAAGTAATGCTTATTATATTGAGTGTAGAATGGCAACAATCTGGACAAACATTCTTGATAGATTTCAGCATTGAGTGACAAAAGCGCAAAGAGTTTTATTGAAGAAATCATTTTATAATTTCTCAAGATGCAACCACTATGTTTTGTGAAAATGTCTCACTTCACTTAGTGTGCATCTTAGACTTAACTCTTACCTCTGCTGGTTTTGGTGCAAAAACATTTTTATATCAATGTGCATTTACCAAATATATCTCAAGGCACAAAAGTATATAACTGAACATATTACTTATTACGAACCTATACTGTCAGAATGGTTTAGCTGTAGCTTTACTTCAACTCCTTGACTTTAATTCTTAGACTTACAGTAAGTATGTGAACTTAATTCTCTTGGCTGAAATTCTGCAATGACTGAAAAGGCTATTGTTTCACTATTGATTCTGGAAGAGATGCAAATAAGCTTTCAGTGTTGCATTCCTAGTTACATAAGACACTGATAATAATAATAAAAGGTGTCATTTTGCTTGGCTTTTCTCTATAAGACACTGATAAAGCAATGTTGTTTGTGCTTAGCTCAAATGGTCAGCCTTTTATATCTGGCACTGTTTATGTTCTTGTGCACCCAAGTGCTAAAGACAATTTAGTTTGCTGCACTGAGAAAACTGCAAAAAGCTAACATCCCTCAATATATATAACACCCCCAATCAACTTTTAAAGTAAATTTTTACCTTTATTTAATAAAAAACCTGAATCAAACAGTACTTGAAGAAAAATTGCCAAAGATTAGTAGAATATTCATTTCCCAATATACACAAGAATGCAACTAAAAAGTTGCAAGCAACATTCACCAGGGCCATGCAGCTTATGAAAACATGATTATTTTATTAACATTACCTTTCAACACTCAAGATTACAAGACAGTTAATTTTAAATACAATTAATATTTAATTATACACTTTAGTGTAAAGTAAAGTGAATTTGTGTTAGTGTCGCAAAATAGCCTATATTGTATGTACATTATTACTATTTCTTTTTTCTTTAATTTAACTTCAACTTAAAGGATAAGTTTACTACATTTGAAGTCAGTTTTTTTTTTTCAAAACCATGGCATACAGTATAATAATTTACACAGGAAACTTGTATTCTAAAGTGAAACATTATTTTTAAATAAAAAAAAAAAGGTTCTCCCCCAGTCACTTAAAATGGACATATACCAGGCACCAGGCAAACGTGAAACAAAAGTTTTAAAACTTACTGAATACATCCACTTAGTAGTGGAGAAAGTTGACTTCACTTAAGAGTATAAGTTCCAGGAACAAAAGAATTTCTGCAATATGATTGCGAAAAAATAAGTTAGACCTTCCTGATTTATCCTTTATTCTCTTGGTGAAAACCTGTTTGCCTTAACTAAGTATCTGTCCATTTACTAGCCCACCTATCAAACTAAAGTTTTGATTTGTTTGCTATATAGGCTATATAGATGTACCCTGTTCATTTGTGTAGGTAAATTAAATACCAAGCAGTGACCTAACTTTATGCAGGTTTAATGACTTTGATTACTATACCATTAAGTTTCCCTTTCAAGAAGTCTGGAAAAAGAAAGGCAGGAAAAGCAATTGAATCTCTGAAAGTCACCCAGGCCAATATACTGCAGATGTTCAGAGTTAGATACGGTGAGCTGGCTAGAGAGGGTCACAATGGACAAAGGATGTCATCCAGAGCTTACTATTTGTAAATAGTATAGATGCTGATGGCACAGAATTTGCCTCCCACTAATTCTTAATCGATTGGTGAGTAGAACATAAATGTGATATGTGGAAGAATAACCTACCACAAACTTTTAAAGAAATGTGTAATAATATATATATATATATATTTTTTTTATAAGTTTTTTGCATTTGTATAGCACTTTTCTCACTACTCAACGCGCTTAGCAATTGCAGCTTAAGGGCCTTGCTCAAGGGCCCAACAGAGCAGAGCCCCTTTCGGCATTTTACGGGATTTGAACCAGCAACCTTCCGATTGCCAGTGCAGATCCCTAGCCTCAGAGCCGCCACTCCTCAATTTATAATGAGACTCAAAAGTGCCTAACTTTTACAGTGTATTAAAATTATTTATACTGGGCTGGTAACATTACCTCAGGAGAGGCTCATCAAATCAACAAGTTAATTAAAAGGGAAAGCTCAGTTATGGGACACACTGTGGATCCCCTGGAGGTAGCAGCAAAGGAAAGAATGAAACAAAACTGAGTGCCATTGTGACCAATGCTACACCTCCTTTCATTAACTTTAATTTAAAAAAAAAAAATGACTTCGGTAGTTAGCTTGCCAAAGATAGTGTAGTGTTAGGGAAGAGATTTCCACTTTAACATTCCATCAGGTTAGGAGAACAGTTAGTAGAATTCAGTGTTGCCTCTTTATCTATTAATTATACTTGTTTAGAGAAAGGCATTTTTCTTGTATATAGCAAAGAACTACTTTGAAGAAATTGGACCATCTTTTTAAAAATTTGATTTCTTACATGAACGCTGCAAAAATGTACACATGCAAAAACTAGACAAAAAACACTTTAGGTGGGAGTTGTTTTACTTTTATTTATCAACAAAATCTGCCAATGGGGTAAGCAAAATTTACTTGACAAGATTTCTTAAAGTAAGCTAAATAATCGTAATTACAAATTCTTATAATAATTCTTACAAGAAGGAACAGAAGAATTGTCACTTGCTTAGATTTCATGTTTTTTGCATTGAACCTGGAAATTTTAATACTAGAATTGTGTGCTCTCTTTTTGAATTTGTTTAGCAGAGTTACTAGTATCTCCTGTCTTTCTCGAGTACTGTAAGAGCTAGGTAGACTTCATTTACATAATCTTCACATCCCCACCAGCTAGGTCATTTTGGTCCATCACTTACTTTAATAAAATCAATCAGGTTTCATTTTTGTCTTACATTGTAGGAGTAGGTGCTTGTATGTGCCAGAGCTAACAACCAGTGAGTGCTTAGCTGTAAGTACAGTTTAAACAATATGGCTGCAAGGAATGAAGAAAAAAAAGGAGTTTCTGACCATCTCAAACAGGAGACAGGTTTGTCTGTTTGATTTGTGTAGTGTTTGTTTGTAATTCCATAGATGAATGGAAAAATGAAAAACAAAGGGCAAAGATTGTGGCTGAACTCACCATAACTAGTAAGCTTTTATGCAGGCACTAGTATTGTCAGGGAGTACATTAATTTGCTGTCAGAATACAATGAGATGGAGATACTTTGGAAATTTGAAACTGTAATGAAAATATTGTGATACATTTGTGTAATCTATCATCCCCTGTGATATCTAGTCATGTAACATGACATGCTTTCTATCTAGAAGTTGTGCAGTGTGCTTCTGGCCTTAGTTGGACTGTTAGGACTGGCGGGGTAGTGTGTGCTGCATGCTACTCCAGACAAACCAAACAAGGTGAGCACTGTTTTGTGTACAATATACATATTTTTCCTTGTTTTTTATGACTAAGGTAGCATTATTGTTTTCCTTGAGAAAACCACAATCATAGTACATCTCTGTATGACATTTTCCAAGAATGATTTACTAGAATGCCCCATGTGTGACAAAAACCTTATGCTACATGATGGTACGTACTTGCAAACTCATTCTGTCATATTGTTCTGATATTTTCCTTAAAGGCCAGAGAACTGTAACCTATCAGGCTCTTCTTTAAAGTGATCATTTGTGAAACAAACATTGAGCTGATAATGGTAATAATTTATTTATTATTTTTTACAATTCTAGAGTCCCGAGTTCAAATCCTTGGCTGGTCACAATATGTATTTTGCATTGTTCTTCCTATGTCCTTATGAGGTTTCCTCTAAGTACTTGATCAAAATGTAAAGTTGAGTTGACTGGTAAATCTAAATGAGTTATTTGCATTACTGATATGTCACAATTAAGTGATTTTTGTTGCACTTTCACTTGGTAAAGTAAGCAAACATATAAAAACTTAAATGTATTAATAGCACAAAAACTTGAACAAAATAACATGCTCAAGATGTTTCAATTCTGTAACTAATAAACTTTGTTATTTAGCAGTCCCTTGGTATTGATTTTCATGTTATTGTTATACAAGACCCAAATTCATAGGACAGGCTCAGATAAAACAGCTCAGTTCACTAAGCTCATCTAAGTAGGGAGTCCAAAATCAAATTGCCAAAGAACATGTTTTACAGGCTCTGAAGAAATTATGCACCATTTTTTAAGCCAGCTCTCAAAGCGATGTGACTTGTTAGGGCAATGAACTCATGCTGAGTTAGACACAGGCTACCGCTGGAGCATTTCACTAAGAACTGGCACCCATTTAAAGTCACTACAGTATATCAATTATATAAAAAGTCACTATCAGTATGTCAGTTCAGACCCGCATTGTCTTTGACAGTATGCAGGGACAAAAGTTTGCAATCAGCCCAGTCTTGCCTAATCTAGCCAGACTTTTACATTGATGCCAGGAAACCCCAAAAATGTATGTCTACACTGATTTTTATATAATCTTGCATCAATCTTTCTTGCTCTCAGTTTGGTCAAAGTAAGTAGAAGCCCATTTTCTCCACCTCCTTTAGTAAAGTAAGTCAAGGTAATCACAGCTATTGCCCTAAAGCATGTTGAGCAGTTATTCAAGATTCAATGTTGCTTTATTTAGTCTTGTTTACACAAGAAAACATGAAAATTGCCTTCTCAGTTGCATCTAATAAGACAGAAAGAAATTAAACAAAACAAATAGAGACAAGACAGGTTAAGGTAAGATATTCCGATTTTTACAGGATATATATCAAACCTTAATAATTTTCTACGATATTCCTTATTAAAAAGTCATATGGCACTAAGAAGAAAGGAATTTCTGGAGTGATTTGTGTGAGTTTTCAAAACGGCTATCCTTCCTGATTTATTGAAGTTAAATTCTACATGTAATGAATGTCTGCTGTCAGTTGAGATTATTTCTAGTTTTTTAGCATTGTCCTCTGACACACTAACCAGATCATCTACATCAGTCCCAATAACTTTAGTTGCATGTTTAGTAATCTGCTGGGACCTTTTTAAATTTTTGTTAGACCACTAAACCAGGCATTGAAACTGAAAGTGATAACAGACTGAATCATACTGCGATAAAAGGATAACATGAGGTCCTTGTCTACTTTAAATAGTTTGAGTTTATAGAAGAGAAATTTATGCTGATTACCTTTAGAGAATATATTTTTTTGTTTTTGCATTCCAGTTAAGATAGTTATCTAAGTTAGTTCCTAAGTATTTATATTCATTCACTGTTTCTACATCCTCCCCCAAAACTACAATGGGTGAACATACAGATATCTGTCTCTTAAAATCAAATATCATTTCTTTGGTCTTTTTAAATTTAAAGTGAGAATTTGTATTACACCAGTTTACCATACAGTCCACTTGATTTAGATAGTGGCTTTCATCCTTCCCAGATATGTGTCCTATGAGCATAGTGTCATCCGCATATTTGATAATGGTGCAGTGGTCATTGTTCTGTCTCAGGTCACTTGTGTACAGAGTAAATAGTAATTTTGATAAGACACACCCCTGCGGACTTCCTGTGTTTGAATGAATGACTTTTGAAAAAGCATCCTGTACCTTGATTTAAACGATTTAAAAGAAAGTCCTGAATCTATAATGTGATAAATGGGTTTAGATTCATACTGTTCAGTCCTGAATATCAGTATTTGAGGCTGTATAGTATTGAATGCTGAAGAAAAATCCAGAAATAGTGCTCAGACATATATACCAGGCTGATCAAGAAGAGTATAGATTTGATGTAAGATAACAAGCAGAGTATCTTCAACACTTCTGGTTGCACAGTAAGCAAATTGGAGGTTATCTTGAAAAGACTTTGTCTCTGTCATTAAATTGTTTTTCACCAAATGTTCGAAGTATTTAATTGGAAAAGAGGTGACTGCAACTGGTCTGTAGTCATTTCCACAGCTTAGGTACAATGCCACAGGTCAGAGACCAGTTAAAAAGCAAATGAAAAACTGGAGAGAGCTGCTTAAAGCAGGACTTTAAGAGCCAACCTGATATGCCATCTGTCCCCACTGATTTAACCTTTTTAGTGATCCATGGCTTACTGTTGGGGTAGACCTTGACAGTTTTTTTTCCTTAATTATCATAGATTCACAAAATTTCATATATTAACTTACAGTGAAAGTGCCCTCATTAAGTGACTGTGAGGATCTCAGCATATTCTAGTCAGTAAAGGAGAAGAATTCCTACAGTTCCACTATACTGTCCTTGCACCAATTTTGTGTTTTTCGTGTGACTGTTTTTTCTTGTTTCAGTTTCTTGATTCCAGATTGCATAAATTAAAATCACCCATCACAAGAGTGAAACAGCCAGGTGATTTGATTTCTTGTTTCTGAACAGTTTCAAGAATCGTTTCAGCTGCAGCTCCCACATGAGCATGTGGTGGTATGTAAACTACTGTCACAAATAATTGATTAAACTTTCATGGTAAATAATATGGGCGAAGTCCAATGGTCAGTAGTTTAATATTTGGCGTGCAGATGCGGTCTTTTACAGTGATATTCTTGTACCATCTTTTGTTAATGTAAAGGCAGACCCCAACGCCCGTCTGCTTACCAGAAGCTGGGTTTCTGTCTTGCCGTACACAATCAAACCCATCCACATCAACAACTGTTTCTTAGTCGGAATTCTTAATCCAGGTCTAAGTAAAACGCATTAAACAGCTTTCTCAGTACTCGTGGAGGTATCACGCAGATGCTCTCAGCTTGTCCAGTTTATTCCACAAGGGCTGTGCATTGCGCATGATGATAGTTGGCAAGGGTGTCTTAAAACTTCTCCATCTCATATGTACTGGAAGTCCACCTCTCTTTCCTCGCCTTCAGGGTTTCAAAGTTTTAATTCATACGGTTTATTACATAGATAGATAGATAGATAGATAGATAGATAGATAGATAGATAGATAGATAGATAGATAGATAGATAGATAGATAGATAGATAGATAGATAGATAGATAGATAGATAGATAGATAGATAGATAGATAGATAGATACTTTATTAATCCCAAGGGGAAATTTATATATTTATAAATTTATAAAAATGATGCATTAGTAGTACACAGAGAGTAACTGGTAGCTGGTCTTAGTGATAGCAGTGCATCCTGGCTGTAAATGAACAGCGCCGGCTACACACCTGGGGTTTCCTGCTCAGGTAGAGTGTAAGTATCCTGTTGGAATACAAAGGTGATAACCATCAATAGTAAAAAAAACTTCCGCAAATGTTACAAACTAGTAAAAGAAAACAAAAGAAATGATTTTACATGATTTAAAAAATGGGCGCAAAACACGGAGAGATGCACTGAGAGGTCTGCTAGAGTGCAGCAATCGGATAAATAAGCATTTTATTCAATAAAGTATCAGTCATTTACAAAACAAAATAAAAATGATCAATACTGAAGGTACATGAGGCAACACATTACCATTTTAATAAGATGGAATTTTAAAAAGATAATAATAATCTTGTACAAGATAGTGTGGGTGTAAAGTGTGGACTGGCTTTCCATGTAGGGTTTCTTCAAGCCAAATGCCTCATGCTATTATTGTTGCCTTTAATGACAGATACTGTAAAAGTCTCAGTATATGTAACCTTTATTTTAAGGAAGAGATTAAATCCTTAGTTTCCTGCCTGGTAGGTCACTGGGTGGTGGAGTTTGTCTTTATCTTGACTGGCTAAGACAGTTGCACTCTGCACTCCAGTTGCCTGATTCGTTTCCAGCATCTCTAAGTGATGATGCGTAGCAAAGATGTGTCTCACCCAAGTGAATTTCTCACTAGTGACATCAGTGGATGAAGTTCATCACATTTCCATGAATATACACATGTGACTTTTTCCAGTATGTTTTATGATTTGTATACATTTTTATGCTTTTCTTGCTCATGATGCATTTAATTTTAAAGCTTCTGAATTTCCATATGGAGTCAATGAAGACTGTACATCTGTGAAAGGGAAAATTTTAAGAATTATTTCCTCTATGAAAAACAGAAAAGGAGGTTAGAAAGACAATGGTTAGTCTATATAGCCCTTATTATCACACACCTGATGAAGGCTACACAGCCAAACTTTTGTGTCTATGACCTTCTTTTCTTTTTTTTCCAAAATGGTAATAACAATTTCCTTTTAAATTTTACATTATGGGTTAAAAAAATCTTTATTGTGAACATTTACCCTTTTTTCTACCATAAAGGATTTGATTAATTATTCCTATTCTAGGGGATCTTACAAGATTTATTTCTCATGCAGTGGTGGTCATTCCTGCTTACATGGGCACTGGCTCACCAACAACCCATTTCTCAAATATTCAGGATTATAAAATGGATGTGTTGTGCTTTGCCATATGAGGATCTAATGGTGTCCCTATCCTTACCTTTGGATCTTCCATGTACACCTTAGTATCCCAAACCCTTGACTACTCTTGCTCAATTGAGTCACATGCCAGTCTTAGAGATAGAGCTGCACTTGTGGTCACCATCAGAATGAAGCAGGGTTGACTGCTTCTGTGGTTAAAATTCTTCCTTCCTTTTCTTATCTCTAGACCCCAGATGGTTTTTTAGAAAGAGTTGAAGGTGAAGCAGAGAAGTTGGTTCAAAAATGTATTATTATTTACTCAATATGGAATAACATTTTCTAAACTAAAATGGTTAATATGCCAAAAGCAGAAGCATACTAGCAAGGGCTATTTTATGATGGCGACCAGAAAAGAAACTTAGTAAAAGCTAATAAAGAGTTGGAACCGGGAAGTCAATTAACACCGCAACCAAAGCCAAAATTAGAGGAAAATTGTGGTCAAAACTAAACATTAACCAAGACAGAATAACTAGCATTTTAGCAAAGAGTCAGAACGAATGTATGAATAAAGGTTTTGTTCTTTGCAAATTTGAAAAGGATATACTTATTTCAATGATCTTTTCTACCCATGGCCCTAACAACTAGAGTGGCTGTCCTAATGGCAGTGGTGCCAAAATTCCAGTCTTTGTAAAATAGGTTGTTTTCGAAAACCATTTTCTAAATGAAACTACAGGTAGGGCGTCGATTTATGACCTACGTGTCTTACGACCATTCGACTTACTGCCACTACCATGTCTCACAAGCAAACAACAGTTTTTGCCATGCCAGCTCCATATGCTGTGACTCATTCATCTCAATTTCTTTTTGTTATATGCAGAGGTTTTGACTTCATTCAGTTACATTTGTCTTTCAATTACAGGAAAAAAGAGAATTGATCTTGACAACAAATGAAGGTAATCAAGCAGTATGAGGGAGGAAAGAAAGAGAATGCATTTGCAAGTGACCTTAAGTTATCTCATTATAACCAATGTTCGGTGCATGCACTGTTCTGCTGCTTTCTGGCATTAAATCCAGTTAACCTCCAAAGCTTCTGTTTTGTGGCTCACAATGTGCTGCTTTGTGTGAACCGCAACAAAGGGATAATGAAACCACACTGAACTCTTTTATCTGTTAATGTTTATTATTAACAGACTGAAATGTTAACACAGAAAATATGAGTGCTCAAACTCTGTCAGTACAATTCCTCTGCGAAAGGCTACCACTGATGACGTAACATAACATGAAGAAAGGATTTGTGAAGCTGTTAAAGCAACAGTAATAATGAAACAAAATAAAAGAATAAAACAATTTCCAAAAAAATGATAGTACTACGGTGTTGTACCGTGTTAGCCATTATGAATATAGAGTAGTTGCCTCGAAAGCTTGCATATAAATAAAAGCCAATAAAAGTCATTTTACTTGACTTATCCGAACAAAAAATGATACAAAATGTAGACAGTATGCTAAGAATGATGACAAAAAATGATGTAAAACAATATGACTTAAGGAACGTATTATACAGTACTATACATATGGTCAGTACTATACATATGGTCAGGTTTGAATACATTCCAGTCTATCTTACGTCCTGATCGACTTTCCAATGGTCTGTTGAAACTAAACGTGATCGAAAGTCGATAACTACCTGTACAAAAAATTTCAAAAAACTGATTGCAGAATTAGATTCCTGGTCTAGAAGACCCCATAAAACATATGTAAGAATACCTCATTTATGAAAAAAAGACGCATTAAATTTCTGAAATACTGTATATACAGTATACCTAACAAGCAGAGCAAATTGATGTGACTATAGTTGTACAACCTGGATGGACAGCAGCTCTTCATTCTAGAATTCTAGGCAATCTATGCGCCTAGAAGGTCAGATGACACTTTCATTCTTGTTTTGCACTTCTGAGCTGGTAGGTCATTGATCTGGCATGGTCACTAGGACAGATGTTGATGGAAGGAGAGATGATCAGCTGCTGAATACTTTGTTTTTATGCCAGCTTTATTTCTTACTGTAACCTTTGGACCAATGACACATCATAATTAAGGAGACTCCCTTCCCATACACTGGCCATATACCTTTGCACCAGTCTTGGCTAGGCACACCCTATGTTTTTGAACCTTCTATCAGTCAGTGTCTCACCTGTAGCTAAGGTGAAGCATTTCATTTTGCCTTGCAGACCCCAACTTATGGTTAATGTGTCAACTCTGACATACTTAAGTTCCTCTTTTAAGTGGTTCTGACCTGTAATGTGGTGAGAAGAGTAAGCAGGCAAGTTATTATACATTTACTATATGTTGTACTGCACTTTTTTTCTAATTATTTAAATGTTCCCCTAAATGTCCAAATGTCTATCTTCATTACATAAGGGTTTTGAATTGTAGTTTTATCAAAACTTTTTATACTTTAATTGTACTTTTAAAAAAAGTAGACATGTCTATTTGAGGAAAATGTTAAAGATTTTCTTATTTTCACTTTAAGTGTCTCAAAAAAGTCAGCCTTTTTTCTGCTCCTATTTTAGGAAGCAACTCTTGATTCTGTATTGATAAAGCTGAAAACAACTCAAAGGGAAAGGCAGATATTTGCACTAAATATGCAGATTACTGCATCCCAAAACACACTGAGTGGTTCAACACTCTTACCCATAAGTGCTAATCTGCAAATTTATTTATTTTTGCTTGTGATCCTGCATCTGTTTTTATTTTGTTATAATTCAATTACACACTTGTCAACCTACCACACACTTATACGCTGATTGTTTTTGCTAAGTTTAATTGGAACTTCGTGCATGCCAAGACACCCCCCCCCCCCACCCGTGAGAACACAAGCAACATTAAAAACGTGAAGTTATAAATGCCTGCAGATTGACCAAGCATTTAACTATCAGACAGTGCTTATCTCTGCCAAAGGGACTGTTTACTCATATCTTTGGAATTCAAATAAAAGGTTAAAGCTTATTGTGTTATTATTAATTTTACAACATATTGTGTTTCTTTTGCATTAACACTTTTACTGTATATTATCAAAAACCCTTCACAAATATTTTAGGTAAAGTTTAAAAAACATTAAAAGGAATTTGTTTCTAACAGTGTCTGGGCGTTTTGAGTGTTCTAGATCCAGGCCTTTAATGACCTCTTAAGCACAGCCATCAGCAGTGTGTCTGTTTGCATAGAGAATGTCGACCTTGTCGAAGTTTACTTACCTTGGCAGAGACATTCATGTCTCTGGTGACTCTTCCTATAGTCGGTAAAACTGATTGGGAGAGCATGGGGGGGTCATGATGTTGCTGGAAAGGGGTGTTTGGTGCTCCCAATATCTATACAAAAGGACGAAGGTCCAAGTCTTTAGAGTCTTGGTGCTTCCTGTCTTGCTATATGGCTGTGAGAAGGACTGGACTCCTTTGGTATTGTGTCTCTTCAGAGAATCCTTGGGTACCGCTGGTTTAAATTTGTGTCGAATGAGTGGTTGCTCACGGAGTCCTGAATGAGGCACATTACCTGCATTGTGAAGGAGCGTCAGTTATGGCTCTACGGCCATGTAGTGTGATTCCTCGAGGGTGATCTGGCTCACAAGATCCTCATTGTTGATAACCCAAGTGGCTGGACCAGGCCAAGGGAATGGATGCCCATGTAACACCTGGCTGCAACAGATATAGGGTCATTTCCGGAGGGTGGCACTGGAACGTGTGTCTGCCTGGGGGGTTGCCAACGAGGATCCCGAGCTGTTTCGTCATGTGGTGAGTGCGGCAACGTGCCGTACCAGTGCATGCTCCCTATCCTAACCTGACCTGAGTGTAATCCGTTGCATTGCAGTTAATGCTCATATTCAAAAGTTTATAAAGTTAAATGTGACTTATAACACCAAATGCTAAAAGAAACTAACAGATGAAACCCCTTGTAAAGATTGCTCAGAATCTAAATGATGCCATCAAGTAGGAATATAAGTGCTTGGCATCAATTAGCTAAATGTTACATGTAAAAATGAGAACAAAGTAGTGTCAAAAAATGAATCAGTATCTCATTTGTATAACTTACAATAGCATTTCTTGCATTCGACATGCTGTACTTGACTACATTCTATGATTGAGTTCCGTACCCAAGGTTTATCCATCCATCCATTTTCCAACCCACTGAATCCAAACACAGGGTCACGGGGGTCTGCTAGAGCCAATCCCAGCCAACACAGGGCACAAGGCAGGAACCAATCCTGGGCAGGGTGCCAACCCACCACAGGACACACACAAACACACACACACACCAAGCACACACTAGGGCCAATTTAGAATCGCCAATCCACCTAACCTGCATGTCTTTGGACTGTGGGAGGAAACCGGAGTGCCCGGAGGAAACCCACGCAGACACGAGGAGAACATGCAAACTCCACGCAGGGAGGACCCGGGAAGCAAACCCAGGTCCCCAGGTCTCCCAACTGCGAGACAGCAGCGCTACCACTGCGCCACCGTGCCGCCCCCCAAGGTTTATGAGATAATAAATTATGAGAACAAATTTGATATGCCATATGAAAAGTCTCTTGGGCAAGTTAGCAAGAAGTGGACAATGCTGATTTTATTCTATCCTCAGAGTGTAGTTGTGCAAATAAGATAATAAATCAAGACCAAAACATAATAAGTCTTGAGGCAAAAACAAAACATCATGATTATGCAATAAAAGATGTGTTAGCAAGATTCGTATTTTGTAATTATAAAAAATAGGGTGTGGGTTGGGAATAATTCATGCAGATAAGGTAATATGTGGTGAAAATGTTAACTTTTTTCCAATCTTTTTTCAATCATAGTAATTAAACAATAAGCCATGATAATGAGAGATGGCAGCAATATATACATTTTGCCTGGCTAGGCTCTACCCACTGTATTGTACAAAATAATGAATAACGCATACTGTAATTTTAAATTAAACTGAAAAAGATTCATACTTGATTTTGAAAAGAACAGTTTTATAACTTTGTACTTGATATTTACTATATATACTGTACATATATTTAAAAAAGCCATGATATTCTTAAAAATGTAAAAAAATCCAGCAAGCAACATTTGCCTTTTCTGTGATAACTTTAAATAACCTACCATCTTCCTATTGCTTTAGTACCAATGCTATATTGTGTAAATGAGTTAGTTTTCTTTGGTAATAACAATATTAATCAATCGCTAATATTATATAGTTCATTCTACCAAGCAAAGAAAATTACAATTAAAAACAGCATGAGATAATAATTTTGACTTTACAAGTAATAAAATATATTTGCAAATTAAGTTCACTGTAATTAATTCATCTTGTCCATATGTGAGCTCTTTATCACCAGCAAGCCCTTCAATTGAATGTAATATCTATAAAGCACAACTCATTGTCATTTGTAACTATCAGGTCAGCACTTAATCTTGGGGTGATGATTGATCACATTGTTATGGTCTGATTCATGGAGAGTCACACAGCATAACAGCATTTTGTAGCTTGACTACTGTAACTATTTACTAGTACAGGTACCTGCATGTACTGTTAAGCCACTGAAGATGCTACAAAGTGCAGCATCATATCTTGTCACTCTCCTTCTCCGGTCACTCCACTGGCTCACTCTAACTTCATGTATCAAGTTCAAACCATTGGTGCTTGCCTACAGGGCAATAAGTTGTTCAGCACATACCATTTTTAGAAGGTTTCCTTAGGTTCTATTCTTTTTTTCTGTCCACTCAGGTCTGCTAATGAATTGTCTTGTGATACTAATATCATGTGGCATCATTTATTTCAATATTAGTTTTTTGTGCAGCCCATGGGGTGGAATGAGTTGCCCGCATTCATTGTAACTGTTGACCCCCTCAGTGTGCTTAAGAGGCAGTTGAAGACTTTCCTCATTTGTATATATCATCCTAATTGCTAATTGTTTTGTAGCTAAGTTCTTTTGTAGCTATGGTAAGGTTGACTATTCTTATACTTTAATTGGTTTATTTGTTGCATACCTATAAGGTCTAGAGCACCTTTAACTTGTCTTGGTCAATTTTTGTATCCTGGTCTTATAATTTTTTTTTTTTTTTTTCAAAACGGACCCTATCAGATATTTACTCTATTTTGTTGTTCTCTATCTGTAAGTTGCAATTAACAAGTGCATCTGGTAAATTAATAAATATAAATGTAGAGGCTTTTTCGTTATAGGAAAAAAAATCTAATGACAGAGTAGGAAATTAATATTTATAAGGTACTATATAGAAAGTAAAATTGATTCCCAAATTTTCTTTTGTGATTAGATTTTTATTTATTTTCCATCAATACAAATTTAACAGTCAATGGAATTTATAACTCTAGGAGTTTTGTAAGACTTTTGAGAACATGATTATATTATTCAGGAAGTATAGTGATGCCATTAATTACATAATAGTGGTGTATTATAGTTCAACGTTCTGGACCTATTTAATCCTTTAACATTCCGTGCAGCTTCTTCATTGAAGGATATTCAAGTAATTCAGCTAAAATGTGTTGAAAGCTTTGTACATCATTTCCATGTTTTTAATGGAGAGGCAAGGCCACATGTGTTGTACGTGCTACATTGAGGTTTTAGCCAAGCTACTGTTAATATGACTTCAAGGCTTGGGGCTGATGTTAGTAATAATAAAAATATGTTAGGGAGTACAGCTCATTGAAGGCACCATGCAAGATAAATTAACCTTAATGGTTGCAAATTTTCTCATGTGAAATGAACAATGGCACTCAAGGGTGATTAGGGTTAGAATGCTCAAATGCATGAAATGCCTTTTTAAAAACTATGCTAGGTAGCAAGAAACATAGTTAACTACCTAGAAAAAACTGCATATAAGGCTTCCAAATGTCCTGGTAAATTTTGTTTTGAGGTTCATTCTCTAGAAAATTGTGAAACCAATCATACTGCCCCTGTTTTCATTCCAGCACGCTCCTGACCTTTAACTATGTTTTTGATGTAATGCCCGTGGCTAAACTTTTGTCCAGTTCATGTACTGGCCCTGATGTATTCTTGACTAGATCTGAACTCAGAACTGCATTCAACTGAATTTTTCAATTTTACCCAGTGCAGGAGACCAAGCTAATGGTTACTGGTAGGTGGTGCAAATAAATGGAAGACAACATACATAATTGGATAGAATTTTGCCTAAAGGAGCTGTTTACTTATATTTTTTTCATTGTTAGCTTAAAACTAGTTGGTCAAAAGCAGCTTAAAAATAAACAAATAATAACTAACTGTAAAGTTTATAAGACTACAAAAACCAGAATTAAAGTTTCACAAGAGCCTACATTAACACAGTTTGAGCCATATTCTTTTGATTTATTTAAGAAACTGTGATGGGTGTTGGTCTTTATTTCAACCCTTTATACACCGAATAACACCAAGGTTTCTGGATTGTTAGTTTAATCACCATTTAAACCTGTAATGACCCTATAATTAATTTTTTGATCATACTCTGCATTTTCCATCTTTTCTTTCCTTGAAATGTAATATTTTTCATCATGCTACTGATGAGATCTGTGTTAACATTAATTAATAGAAATTATTTCCCATTGCAGAACTGCTGGTGTAGAAGCTTCATTTTGTGATATGATAAATAGAATGTTGTTTAAGGATAAGAGCTGCAGAGGCTTTCTGAACCTTTTGTTCTCAATTTTCAACTTTATGTACACTTTTACTTTGGTTTTCATATTACCTACATTTTTTTGTCATTTGACAGTGCTGTTTTGTGATTGTATTTATTGAATTGTATTCACTATTTTGTGGCCATTTCTTCATTTCCACAGTAATGTTTATGATTGTTATGAACATTTCTGGTCATGAGACAGTTTGTGTCATCATATCTGATCTACAGAAGATACAGGCACACAGCTCCTGGTACCTGTGTATTAAACCTCTGTTGAAAAACCTTAAATATTCTTTGCTTGTATTAGTGGATGCTAAAAGGCACTTCCATGAAGGCTAGTGTTAAGACTTTTTGCTTAGTATCTTTAAATATGATTCAGGATTTGACCCTAGCCTGTTGCTTGATCTTGATACCAAATATAGTATGGTTATTTTTTTGGTCAGAATCTCATTTTTCTGTCTTCAGCTAGACCCATATTGAATATAGATTTGCGAAAATTTGTGGTGAAGATTCACAGACAGAGGTTAGGGTCGTAAGAAAAGAGAGTATGTTTAATCATCCTTCGGATGTTTCCATATGAACAAGCTCCTCTCAGTGCTTTTATATAAATATTACGTAGGTGTCAGACAAAAAAAAATATCTGTAAGCTGTTCGAACGAATTATTAACTCATTTGAACGAATTATTAACTCGTTCAAACAGATTATTTTTTATTTTATTTTTATTTCAGTAGTTATTTACATTTCTTAGTATGAAGTTTAGTGAACCGGAACTAGAAGAGTATAGCCAGCCAATAGTTTTAGTCTATTCTATGCTGTTCAGTGCCATTATCGACTTGAAACTTTTCCTGCATTTAAAACTCATTTTAGGACTCCTCAAAAGAATAGTTTCAACCATGGTGGTCTTCCAAGTAGTTACTCTTCAGGTTCACTGATGTTAACACACACCTTACAGTTCACTTACAGTTCCCTGAACTGAATGCCAGGAAAACCGTACAGGGCTTTGTAATAAGAACTGGACTACAAGATGGAAAAATAATCTGATTGAACAAAGTAATACAGAATGGGGCTTAGTACTACTGAAATAAGAGTCGGAAAAAAATCATTTGTTTCAATGAGTTATGTAATTCGTTCAGATTTTTCTTTTTTGCTTGACACCTACACGGCTCAGTTTATACATAAAAAAGGAGAAACGGGCAGAAAGTTGTTCTTTGACAATTTTCAGTGTATTTTCATTGAGGCCATGCATCTTCCATTGATGTTTCCTCAACATAATGTAAATGTGAATTCATAATCCTGAATAAAGTACTGTATGTGCAATTTTCAGATGATGAATGCAGAATTGCTATTTTAACCTTTAACCATTCCTTTTTTACCTTTAATCTTTGGAGATGGTGAATATTTTTCTTTATTTGTAATGGGCCAATACCTTGCACTACCTTGAAGGAATCAATACAATGTAGCTCTATAGATTCAGGGTATATTTAATGGGCAGTTATAGATTGTTCAGGGTACTTCAGCTAAACAAAAAATGTCACAATAAAAATTGCTAAATTATGTGGTTACTAGTGATTCGCTTGTGCAAGGGCAGCTAACACACCCATGTAAACTGTGCGGCATAGAAACTTATCCAGCAACATCTACCAACTTGGTTCTCAGAAAATGGAAAACAATGCAAAAATTTTCTAAAGCCTCCCTCTTGCTCATATTAATTTTTAGTGTTTCAATGCTTTTTGGAAATCTTCATGATTTCCGAAAAGATGACAAAAGAGTGAATGCAATGTTTTTTTTTTGTCTCTGTGTGTTGTTTTAAAACTAACTTAATAATATAGTTCCAACATAATATTCGTTGAAATTCAGAGACCATTGATTTGATAAAAAGTAAAACCAGTAACATTCACTTTTAAGTTGTATACCTTATCTGTTATTGAAACCTTTTTTTTTTTTCATATAGCTGCATTTAATTTAGCATTCTGTTTTGTTGTAAGGGGTTTAATAATAAAGAAGTGGATAGTTTTTCAGGAAATGTGTACTCTACTGAGGACTGACCACACCAGCCCCTCTCTCAACACCCACCCACCCCCATTTTCTGAGCTGGAATGCAAATCCAAGTGGATTCTTACTGCCCATTTACAGGAATTCTCTACAGTTTGTAAGGATTATTGGTGTTTAGTTTAAAGGGAAATTAATTTTCACATGCATGCTTGACAGGTTTTGCTTGGGGCAGCAGTCATCGGCAATTGAGAGCCTGGGTTTATTTTTCCAGGCTGTGCTTCCAGCCCCAAGCCTAGTGTAAGGAATCCTTTCATCACTCACTGCACACTTTCCTGCTGGGAGGCACAAAGAACAGAGGATTGCTTTGTTAGCACCTCCCATTCCTCCAAGATTGGGGCTGGCATAGTTGGTTACAGGTAGAGATCCTATCATTAAAGGCCTACTTGAAGCAGGTTTTAAAGTAAAGGACCTACTGAGCATAGAAAGAAGAAAAAAAATCTGTCCATTGACAGATATACTTTAGAAATATCTAGACATATATTTATATATACTACACACAAACACACACACACTATATATATGTGTGTTAATAAACCAGTTTTCATTAAGTAATTTGTTTAGTTACAGCTAGGCTCAAGCTTTCTTGTATCTTACCTAATTCTAAATGTTATAATGTTATTTCAGATAACTGCCTGGTCTCTCTTTGCTTTCCTAATTTTTTAATCCTATTTTTTAACCTGTGTGATCCTGATACTGCTAGTCCTCCTTTTTCTGTAACGTGGGCAATCATTTGATAAGCAGCATAGGAAAATGATTAATAGTGCAATAGTGGACTTATTACAGGGTTATTTATGAATAAACAGACCTTTCTAGATAAGTGGGCTTTTGTAATAAGCATAGTGAAAGAAGCAGTCAAAATACCAAAAGCGTATTAATTAACACAGACTACAATACAGTATGTTAATGTTACAATACATAC
This sequence comes from Erpetoichthys calabaricus, assembly GCF_900747795.2. Taxonomy (NCBI): domain Eukaryota; kingdom Metazoa; phylum Chordata; class Cladistia; order Polypteriformes; family Polypteridae; genus Erpetoichthys; species Erpetoichthys calabaricus. The sequence continues at coordinate 149,064,954 of NC_041394.2, forward strand.
TGATGTTTTTAATTTATTTTGTTCAGAATGTAGTTTATATTTGGACCACATGCAAACAAATGTGTGCTGACACTTAACAGCCTTTCATGCTTGGTTCATTTAAAAAAGTTTTTTCCACTCTGAGTGTGATTCATTTTCTCTTTGATGGTGGTGTGAATCTTCCAAATGCGCTCAGTTCATGTTTTAAATAAATTACAGTAAGACTTTCTCTGAGGTGGTCTCTCTTTTATTTGAAATGTAACTTTGTTATCTTGAGCTCTAGTGTGAAAGATCTGCAATGAGACAAAAACAGCAATCAAATTCAAGAAAATACAGAAGGTAAAGCAGCATAAGGAACTCTACCCCATGAAAAAAGAGACTTAGTTCTTTCATAATGTAAAAGCAACTGAATCCGAGCTTTGTAATGTTTTTAAATCCTATAATTTAGATACTAATGACCTGATATTGAATATTTTTCAATAAATTAGGTGAGAAATTATGTCACAAACAGAGGAAAAAAAAACTCACAAGTGGACGGCATAAACATAAGTCCTGTTTTTCAACCAGCTTGTGATAAACAGGAACAATTCCGACCTCAATTAATTTTGACAGGAAGTATTTATTCCAGCCTGTTGTTTTGCATGAAAATTAATGAGCTCATTAAAACATCACACAGTGTGTCATTTTGTTTTTAACATTTTATTTGTTTGCATGGATGATCACCCATGACATTCCTTATTCATTTATTTAGGGTTGTGCTGATTAGCCAATAATTATTTCATTTTTACTTTCATTTTGCTATGTTATGAGGAAGAAAAATTTTACTGTTGTATCATCTTTTGTTTATATACTGATAATGAGAACATGTACACAAATAATTTAACACTTTCACTTATACAGTGTATCATCTACAGAATATTTAAATTGATACTAAACTTACTCTACAACTCCAGACAACTGACTGAATGGTAAGTTCTGTGTTTGTTCTGTCAACAGCCTTTTTTGTGGCTTTCAAGCTACTCTTAATCATTATAGTTTAGAACTGTACACCAATTTATAGGACTGTCTGTGACAGCTTAACATCTGCATGTATGATTTTAAATAACAATATAACACCACTCAAATGTAAGCTTCTGTGATTTAACAACTTTAACACAGGCTGTTCTGTAAAGTTTCCCTAGTTGATTTTTTTTTTTGTTCTTTATTTTGCCTTATACAAATTCCTTGTATTAGGAATTTGTTAGTTTTCACATACCCCTTGGGGTCAGAGCACAGGGTCAGCCATTGTACAGTGCCCCTGGAGCAATTACAGGTTAAGGGTCTTGCTCAAGGGCCCAGCAGAGTAGGATCTCTTTTGGCAATGATGGGGATTCGAACCGGCAACCTTCTGGATATCAGCACAGATCCTTAGCCTCAGAGCCACCACTCCACCCATGATTTGTACTCAAGTTAGCAATCAATTACAAACCATTTCATATTTTCTACTGTTACTTGGCTATAATATAATAGTACTGTATATATTTATTAGGGCTATTTTCACCAAAATAACTGTAATATTCATACTTGCACATGCAATGTCTGATTTATCAGCACCAGTAACTTTTTCTTCTCTTGCCTCAGGTTTTTTTTTTATTTCTGGAAATGAAAAGGAAGGAAACTGTTTTGCTTTACTGTGGTACCTTACCTACTAATATCAATATCTAACTTCATTTTCATTTGCTGTCAGCACTACTGCTTATTTCTGGTTATACAGCAATACCATCTGAGGCACCGTATGGCATTCATCTGATTAAAAACTGACAAGAGGCTTCATCATTTACTTTTAAACTGTTCACCCTAGAAACAGTCCACAGCAATTTGGCCCAGTTGCTCAAAAACTACAACTGGGCAAGTTGACAATTTTTTCTTTCTTCATTAATTAAAAAATAAGACAAACTGTGTTTAAATTTGCTCTTATTCCTTTTGCAAAATATCAAGTACTTCTTGAATGGACCACATGATTACGTAGTAAATGAATACTTCTAATTGAATTTCTTTATGCAGTAGCTGTTTCTTGTTATTCTGGGAAGTGTTAATATATATTGTATTACAGTTAGAGTCCATTTCCATAGATTATGCTCTATAGCATATACATTGTGAAGTTGGAACTTCACCTGCTATTTAACAGAACCATTTTCGCAGAAGCCATGGTTGAGTGATCTTACATTATATTTACTTATTTGGCTAGCGCCTTTATCCAAGCCAACTTACTACATTTATGATACAATTGGTTACATTTTGTTTGGTTTTCCATTTGGAGCACAGGCAGGTTATGTGACTTGCTCAGGGTCACGTAGTGTGAGTAGCAGGATTTGAATCCACAACCTCAGGATTTGAATTACAAAGCCTTAACCACTACACCACACTGCCTTGCCATCTGTCTACATAGCCCAGTTGAGCTAAGCCTAACAAAAGCTACATGGAACCATCTCTGTGGGTTCACAACCCACAGGACAATGGGAGAGGATCAGAGGCAATGCCTTTCAGGTCATAGGAAAGGGTGGGAAGGACCAAGGTAGAATTTGGCAACAGAAAATGTCTCTTCTGGTATGTACTATGTCATACCCTGTTGGGTGTGGAATAAGCTGGATCTTTTGTGAAAGGTTGTCAAATACTGGCTAGAGTCTAAAATATATTTGGGATTACCTATATGCTCAAAATAAATTTTGATGGTCTTTCTCCTACTGTGGAGTTGCACAAAAGGAGTGACCTTTTATTTGCTTGGAAATACTCACAGCCCATTGGCTGGGTACCATACAGTTGACATTTTTATTTCTAACAGACAAGATGGTCACTTTAGTGCAATTTTTACTTATATTAATGAGCGCATCAAGCATTTATTCAGAGCAATTGGTTTAACATTACTTTTGGTGCTCAAAAGGGTGCCACCTACTTATTCTCTATTGTTACTAGGAAGATTTCAATTCTTATGTGGGGAATGAAGAACACCACCCTGGACAGCTGTGATTGGGATGGCTGACTGATCTAAAATTGAGTGATATATGGTAACTGAGTTTCTGTGTTATGTATTGTCCACAACAAACAAATAAATGCAGTGTTGTTCATAGGTTTTCCATAGTGTGTGATTGGATATGATTACAAGCCACATGTTCTGAATATTGAGTTGTCAGCTGATCACCACTTTGTTCAGAGCTGGTTTAGATGGGTGGCGAGCCTCCTTAGCTTACCTTGGCAAATCTGGAAGACTCATATTTGTAGTTAAAGATGTGATTGGAATGAATAGCGGATGCATTATGTAACTTTCCCTTTTGGGATTAATAAAGTATCTATCTATGTAATCTATCTAATCTATCTATCGTGAGGGATGGCTGGCCAAATATTCCGGCCCATACCTCCAGGCCGCCAGATGGAGCCCTCCCAGCAGCATGGAAGTTCCCAGAATTCCAGCAGGGCATTATGGACATTGTAGTTTTTATAAACAACCCTGCTGGATACCATAGGGACCACCAGGAGCCGCTGTAGGGAGGCTTGCAGAGTGCTACGTGCCCTATAACCTGGAAGTGCATCCTGATCACATGACCGGAAGGAACGACGTGCTTCCGGGTTGAAGAAAAGAACTTTTTAATTTGACCCGGAAGTGATGAGGACTCATGGACTGCAGGGCTGGAACCACTTCCTGGTCAAGGACTATAAAGGACTCTGGGAAACCCCAGACGAGTGAGCTGAGCTGGGAGGAAGGGTGGCTAAGTGTCTGGGAGAGGAGGATTGGTGATAGTTTATTGGTTATTGTATTGTATGAGTAGTGTGGAGTGGAGGGTGCTTTGTGCACGTAATTATTATAAAATAAATAAGTCTTGGACTTTTACCTGGTGTTTGGTGTGGTACCGGAGGGTTCAAGGGGTCCATAGGGGCCTCTACTGCTACACTATCTGTCTGTCTGTCTGTCTGTCCATCCATACATCTATTCATACATACATACGGCTTTTTGTAAAGGTGTGCCTGTCTCTCTGGCTGAGGTGATTAAAAAGCTGCAGAGGTAAACAGCTCTGCAGTGGCAAAGCTAGTGGAATGTATGAAATCTCCTTGAAAGTGCTGAAATCACTGAATAGTATGTGATTATTGTGGCTATCACGGTCCAGGCCTTCTCTGATAGTTGAAGAACGGCCCTGAGTTTCTTTTATTTTTTACCCTTGCCAGGCAACACTGGACCAGGTCTTTGTCATTGCTTACATACTTGAGGATCATGGGGTGTTGCCAGTCCTGTCTATGTGTTCTTTGTAGACCTGCAAAAATCTTGTATCTTGATCTGTACCCTATCAGGTGTTAGAGACATTGTTTTGTTACATTCATCCTCTGTGCTCATAGAACAAGTGTTTACATACTTGGTATTAAGTGGAGATCGTACAGTGTGTGCACTGGACCTTGTGAAAGATGTGTTTTGTCTTCTTTCCTTATGATCTCCTAGAGAAAGATATTAAGGCGCTGCTGATGTTTGGAGGCTATCAACTTTTGGAAGCAAAGCAGACAGATCTCTGATATATACTGGAATTATATGCAACTGGATGTAATACAGCTCGGATGGGAATTTCGGAAAGCTATACTTTGTTCCCTGCCGGCAATGGTTTGGCTGTTGTCCAAGTGGAGGAGTTCTAGTACAAATGAGGCTAGAGGTGAATGTCAGATTGACCAATGAATTGGTTCAGTGGAAGCAGGATACAAACATTATACTGGGCTGTGATGATGAAGCACGAGCTCAATTTGTGGACAGAACTGTCAATTTACTGCTTTCTGTATCTCCATCGTCACATATGGTCACAAGCTCTATGGTGACTGAAAGAATCAGATTTAAAGTATAAATAGATACAATTAGATTCCTGCATGGGATTAATTCTCTGACTGGGTATGGAGCTTGAGACTACAGAAGGACATCGAAGCGGAGTAGCTGCTTGTACAGATCGAGAGAAGTCAATTGAGATGGTTTGAGCATAGGCAATAGTTAGGATGGCCCATGGGTGCCCCTTCTGGGAGATGTAGTAGGCACCGCCCACTGGAAAAAAAAAAGAACAGACCTGGGATTCTCAGGAAGAATTGTATCTCTTTGTGTCAATTTGCAAATTAAAATTTAACTGACTTCTTGCAAATTAGAGCCTGACCAACCAAAGATTTTTGTCAATGATACTGATAAAAATTCTGATTTCCGATAACAGAAATTACTGGCCGATCCCCTGTTTGAAAAAAGCTCAAGTAAAAATTATTCAAATAAATGTTTTACATTTTATAACAAAATATGTGCAATAATAGATTAACTGTGAACAAAAAAGTGTCAATTAACATTTTTTAGAAACATATTCATAAAAGATGCCAGCAACAACAACAGAATATATAACAATAACAATATAACCCTGAATGAAACATTATCAATATAATAAGACAATATTCAAAATTGCGAAACAAGTAAAATTATATTATTAAATTGTATTTACAAAGCAATGAATTAAACAATAAAATTCAATTGTTGTAAAACTAACATGCCCATTCAGTAAAAGGAGGTTATAAAGAAGAAAGCACAACTTCTCTGCATTAATTGAGAGAGCTCCTCTTGTCCTCATAAATGTTGCCCATAACACTGAACTCTCACTCACTTGGCAATGATGTTGGTGGACAAGCCAAGTATCGCTATGCCTTGAACAGTAAGGTACTTAAAGCAATCCAATTTGTGGTTCCAGCACTTAGATGAGTTACCTGACTTTCTGCCTATTACAGGTTCTTGAAGATAGTGTGGTAGTTCATCCATAGTACCTTCAGGTGCAATTCATGATGGGTCTCTGAGGGCACCATGGTCTCTTAAGGAGTCGAAGACAAATGGAGTCTCATCCACCCTTGGTCTTTAATCTTTTAATGCACCTGTTGAAGTGGGTTGCCCTCAATATTTCTTCGTCTAACCAGGCTTTAACCTTGTTTTTGAGATCTTCATTCAGTGGCTAATCTTTGTAATGAGCGTCAAGCAGCCAACCAAGGACAGCCTCTTTCCTCGCACTCAAATCTGTGTTCTAGGCTCGATAGTATGGTTTTTAGCATACTCTGAATGCCCTTGATGTTGGGACCAACTGACTGAAGAAACTGTTTTAAAACTTCAAAAGCCTGCAGGATACATGAGATAGATGTATCCTGCCCCTTCATTTATAGTGTTATCGGCTCAAATGGGTTGAAGGCGTCTACAAGGTTACCAATAATATCCCACTCATCGGAGGCTGGACAAATGAGATGTCCATAGTCACTTGTATCTTTTATTTTAGCATCCTTTACATCATATGCAGTGTGTAATTCAGTCTTGCTTGAACTACTTGCACAGTAGAGTGCACAGGCAGGCCAAGCTGTTGCTATAAAGCTGCAACATACTATCCAACCACAAAAGTATGCAAGTGCTTAGGACACCTATTAAAATTTGACCAAGATTTCTGAGACAATTCCCTGAGATTCAGTACTATCATTTTTAATAAGCTGCAGCTGATATGCAAAGCAGCTTACATCTGTCTTAGATCTTAGATGTTTATCTATTCCATAAAAGCAAACAAGGCTTACCTACAGTAATCAGGTGTTTTCTCAACTGTACTTACCTCCATTTTGGGGATCCCACCATTTGTATGTGCACTGAATCCTGCATGTTTTGTCAAACTCAGTCACTCAAAATGCTCGTGCCCGATTGACCCCTGATGTGTGTCACTTCTGCCAGTGCTGATTAGGTTAATGAACCCCATTATCAGCCAATCCAATCTGCTGCATGATTAATTGGTTTGGCTGTATTGCAAACTGAACATAAATGTTTTTCATCCGCTTCTCTTTTTTCTGAAATTGCAACAAATATTCTATGTCTACTTTGCATCTCCATTAAAATACCCAGTGACCAGTACATGAAAAATATTTTTTGGATCATTACTTTTCCCCTTTTTCCACATTTCATGGATCTTTCTCTATTAAAATACCATTCAATCTGGAGTAGACTTCTTTGTGTCAAATACTTTTTTTCCCCTCTGTTATTAACTTATCCAGGAGACTCATACCTTTGTTTCCCATATCTATGACCAGAGCAAGTGTCAATGATTCTTCGAAAATCATTTATTTTGAATCTAACAATTTTATCTTTTCTTGCATCTATCAAGTCAGTTTCTTAGAATTTCCTTAAGACTATTTCCATATTCACATACTTCTAATCTTTTTAACAAAATGTTGTATTCATAAAACATTTCATTTTGCTTCCTTATCTGGATATAACCTTGAAAAACAGGACAATTCTGCTCGTCTTTGGATCAAAATTGATCTTTTGCAAAAGTTTTTTTTTTTGTAAAATTGTTATACCCTGCTTAATTTGAAGTGTCTAAGCTGTATGTTTTGCATTTGTCTAGAAATAGAATTAATTAAAAAGGTTTCTTTCAGAGCACTTTTTTTTAGCATGAACGTTAACTTAAAATTCACAGTAAACAATTATTCATTTGAACATTTAAAGACTTTAGACAAAGCTCTGTGTCTTCTGTTTTTTTTTAGCGCTCTATAAGTAATTGCAGCTTGCATGTTGTGCTTTTCAATATACAAGAATTTAGGTGTCTAAGATAACTTTGCTGTCCTTCTTTTAAACAATGCATTTGATGACTTTTTTCCTCATTGCCCTAATATGTGATAAAATGAAAATGAAGATGAAATGGAAAACATCATTAAATAATATGGAAGAACAATTAACCCTTGCAATTAAATGTATACGCTGCTGCTGAGTTCATTCTGTAGATTCCAGACGGCAGACTTGAAACCTCACTGATCAAGTACTTGAGAATAACAAGATAAGACAATATCAATAAATACCAATGTTATGTGTAGAATGAGTATGAGTATTTCTCTGGGCCATAGTGGTAATCATTACATGAATTTGATCTTGAAGGCATGTGCTGCAGCCTACTTACATTTAAAATAATATTTTGCTAAGTCTCACCACTCATTATACAATCTTGAACAATGTGGTCAGCCTTATGGAGGTTCAGAATTTTAAGGCCTATCTCACAAATATCCTGGTTAGTATCACTTGCTGGGAGTGCCTGGCCACATTATTTCCCGTGACTCATCAAGTGGCATTTCATTATGAGCCTCACCGTATCTCTGTAATGAGGGTAATTAAATAATAGAATGAGAAGGAGATTTGCAGAAACTGTTCCTCAACAGAACCTCCTGGCAATAGTGTTCCAAAGTCTTTGATATCAAGTTTAAACACCTCAACCGTTTCAAGTCTCACATACAGTAGTGACATAGTCTTGACAGGTGTCATTCTCATTTTAAGTTGCAATTAGAAGAGAGTGAGATTAAGATATTAAGATATCTTGTAAATTAGTGGTGATCACCCATAAAAATAGTTATACTGTACTAAATAATTACAGAAAATAGTGATATTTTAATGGTGACCGATGCCTGGTAATCCAGAAGAAACTTCACTTTCTTTAACTCTTTATAATATTTTCAACTATTTACATGAGCTGGCAACATAGTTATTTTTACAATAAGCTGTTTTAGCATTCATCCAAAAATCTCTGAATTTTTTTTCAGTGTCTGTCCTGTTGTCAAACTGAATATCCTGGACATCATCTTTTTTGATTAAATTTGGTATCCTGCATGCTAAGCATTAGATTCCTCCATGTCATTTTTAAATTAACCATAACGCCATTTCCCACATTCTGCTGTGACATCAGGCATTCAGCTAAGCCAGAGTCTTATCTTCTTTCAGTAAAATAACAGTTTTGACGGTTAGACTGCCACGAGGGGTTTCTTATCATGAAAGGATTGGTTTAAAAGTATAAAATCAGCTAGTTTATTCCTGTCTCCAATTCAGGTAGTCTCCTCTGACTACTAGAAGATGTAGCCAGTAGATCCTTTACATCTTTTGATATTTTTTTTCTGCTTATGATTTAAAAAGAAAATGAAATGCCTTAATACCCTGCAATCTGAATAACTTAACAAATTAAAAGCAAAAAGTCAAAAGTATGAAGAGCTTATAGAGGCCAAGTATGCAGGCAGTTCCGAATAAGGAAAGGTGCTTGTTAGTAAAGTTGAAAACATCCACACATCTACAAAAGTCTGAGAATTGCTTAGGAACAGCCCCATCAAAAAATAAAATAAATCTGCCGTTCAGTGTCTAAAGATTAAATTGATACTGCAGTGTTTGACCAAGAGCAATTAATCTGCAGACTCCTGTCTGTATTCCAATGTTAAATAGTACAGTATGCATTCCTGTTCATTTGTTATGGGATGCAAGTAGAATTTTGAAGAAGGAAGTTAGTCCTCTTAGGAGCATCTCTGACTCTCCAGTATGTATGTGTTAATGGTACAGAGAAGCTCAGGTGTGTAATGTGAGTTATCACTATCAATAGACAGTACTGCCTTGCAGCCCTTTAAAGTCACTCCATACTAAGACCACATTTACAATTTTCATTCAGGTGGAAAAACAACATTGGCTCTTTGACAACTTTTGACAAAGACCTTAGAGTTCATCTTGACAAATCTAAATAGAAAGCGGTATTGGGCATTTACAATTTTCTTTTTTTAGCTACTCTATATTGTTACTTACTCTAACTTTTTTATTTGAGAGAGAAATTTTCTTTGCCATGCTTTTACAAAATGAATATTATAATAGAAATTGTAAGAAAGGCATTGTACATTACAAAACAAGGATGAGCAGAAAGCATATGGCATTTCTTTGACCGGAATATGAAAAGCAGAATGGAGAAGAAAACAAAGGTCTTATTAACAAAACGAAAAACTGCTAGTTCTCCCTGTCCCAGTGGAATTTCAATGCATCATCACTATCACAAGGTTGGTTATCAAAATCTGTTAAGAGGATGAATCCTGTCCCGAGACAAAGCAAGAGCTGTTACTGCTACTGTTAAGTACATTGTCATCTGTGGTTATTAGCTAAAACTTTCTTACTGTTCTTAAGGAAGTGAGATATGAATGTCATAGAGAGAAAATGAAATGCTTGAGGTATAATCGGACTTTAAGAGTACTTGCACTATAGTTTAATATTCAACTGATTTTGCCTTTGTTTCCTCTTATTATTGGTTTCTTCAGGATGCTGTCCTGCTATTTATTCTGCTGGTTTCTTCTTTCAACCATTCCAACCAATGCTCTTGGGTCGATTGGTGAATGACTAAGTATGAGTTTGTACTGTTTGTAAGTGGGTGAAGTTGTGGGCACCTCACCTGTAGCTATGTCTTTAAAAACAGTTACCCATTTCACAATTTAATATTACATTTAGGACAACTGTTGGTCCAATAACCTCATTCACTGTTCTTTGTTTAGCATCTGCTTATATCCTAAGTGAAATATAAAACTGTCTCGATACATAAAATATGGAAACAATTTAGATGGCTGTTGTAAGCTTTATCCATAGCTTAGAAGCAAGATTTGTGATAAAGCATGATAAAGCTCATATTGGAGAGAGTATTTACTGTAATTCTTGCAGAAAGTGTAAACCAATTTAAATACACAAGACAGGGAGAGGTTGCCTAATGGATGATCTTTCATGTTAGTACTGACATATTCTAAGAACTTTTATGCTCCTTGTAGTATACTTCAATTTTCTGAATTATACTGTAGTAAGAATGAAGTAGAAAGAAGCTACCAAAAACAGAAGATATCCCACTCCTTAAATAGTTTCTTATACACAAACACTGAACAAATCTTTAATCTTTTAACCCAACATTTTTCCTTCTCAGATGGTCATGTGTTGCAAACACTATGGCTTTGCATTTTTTCATCTGCATTATACTTATTATTCACTGATCTCTGCATAATGTATTTCAGGTATGCACTAAGATGAATGCTCTAAAGCCAAATCACAGCTTACACTAAATATTTACAGCTAGACTGGTATAACTACCCATTTTCTTATCATTCTAAATAGTAAACCTTATTGGTATTTAAAGCTGCAGGAAATGATGAATTGTCCCAGTGGGCTTGTTGGTGCAATGCTCTGTCTGGGTCTGTTGTACTCATTACTTCCGGGAGAGTCTCTGCCTGTTTACCTTAAGAATGTGTCAAAGGTCAGTGGTGAAAATGATGGTGCATGGTGAGACTTATTGAAAGACTTAATGTGTTATTTTAATGGAAATGTTTTCCATTTTTTATGCTTTAAAGAGAGACTGCAGCCAAAGCTGAAGTGTGGTAAAGTATGTGAAAAAATGGTACAAAACTTTCAAACCTTAAAACCCCTGTAAAATACAAAAAATCACTTGTGATCCACAATATGGCAATACATATAACCTCTATAAATGTAAAGCACAATTTTTGTTCTTTCTTCATGCATAGCTTTTAACGCTCAGATCTTGAATTTGGCAGACAGTTACCACTAACTGTAAGCAGGTAAGAAGCACCTCAGAGTCAGAAGTGCAAGGAAATACTGCAGTGAAATGAAATACTACAGTGTGATCTGTCAACAGAGAAAAAGTGACTTACAGGCTAGGATTGCCATATAATGGTTAACGTGCTTGCTTTTCAAGCACAGAATTCAGGTTTGATTCTGCTTGAATTCTTTAACCAAATGTTTCTATCACTTTTGTAATGGTACTTAGAAGAATACAGACTCAATGCATTTACCCATATTTATTTATATAAAAATACAAAATAGAGGCAAAAATGCTGCATTTAAATATGTTAAACCAGAAATACACAGCATATTTGTTAGGATCTGAACTTTGTTTTACATTTTTTACAGCCTTTCCTTGACCTACAAAAAAATAAATGAGATGTTGGTTTCAAGCCCATGGAATTTAGTGGTGAAATAATTTTTTTGTTTTTTCCACCTTTTTCAGTATTGGAGCCACCACAAGGAGTGTGCAACACATGATGTCATTACAATGAGGTTCCAAGTCTTTTTGACACATCAAAATAAAAATAAAATCCTACTGCCATTTATGTTAGAGATCTCTGGTTACTAATTCTTTTCTGTGCCATGACTTTGATTTACATCTTACATTTTGGCATAGGCAATATGAACTAATTTGGTCATTGACTCTTTTTCTGCATTTCTCAGTCAACAACTTTGTGTCGCATATTGGCCTGTTCTTATTTGATTTCTGTCCTCCTGGGTGCAGCGTTGCCTTAATATTATTAATCTTTTTAATTCATCTTATTCAAAACTGCTGCTGCTCTGTGCAGTCTCAATATATTAAAATGCACATTTGTACAGTATATGTTTGCAAATTGTATTAGCCATTTCTAGAGGTAGAATTTAGAAAACAAATTTACTAAACAGAAACAAACTTTAACAATACGCAAAAACTGATGGTAACAAAAGATATGGTCAGTTTTCAATAGAATATGAAAAACAAATAATTCAGTTTCCATAGAACATGAGAAGTTTGACCAACAAGAGCAAACCATTCACTCCATCAAAGTCATTTGGTTAGCAGTTGCTAAGTTCCAATGTCTTATCTAGATATTAATAGTAATACCAAATTATATCCAGCGCTTTTCATGCTACTCTAAGTGATTTACATGGACTGATGGGATCAAACTCAATCACCATCAATGTGTAGCACACACCTGGTTGATGCAGTGGCAGCCATTATTGCGCCAGTACACTCACCACACATTAGCTATTACATAGTGATGACATGAGAGAGACAACTGGAGACAAGGGATGATTAGCTGGCCATGAGCAATTAATACAAAATTTTTAGAATAAACCCTACTCTTAAAAGATTCCCAGGGATCTTTAATGACCATGGAGACTCAGAACCTCAGTTTTACATCTCTTCTGAAGGATGGCACCATATTTACAACGCAATTCTTCCTCATTATAATGGGCTATTGGGATACACAAGCAGACCACCATGTAAGTGCCCCCTGCTGGTTTCACCATCCCCATACTAGATACTAAAGTATTCAATATTTCACACTATTGAGTGTGTGATTTGCAATTTAATTGAAAAAATTTTGCTGGATCAACTTTATTGATGTCTTTGAAAAAATGAAGGTGTCTGTGCAGTCTTGTATGCAAAGCTTCAAATGCTGTCATGTCATTTTTGTGTGTTTTAGTTATTTATGTATGTATTTTTTATTATTATGGAGTTATGGAGTGTTGGGGTTTATCCTGGCAGCATCAGTTGCAAGTTGGAACCAGGTGTGTTTGTGTGTGTGGGTTGTGAGCTATGGGTGATCTTTAGCTTATTTTTAGGCACAATCATGGACTTCCAGTTACATACATACTATGCAGATTGTCACTCTCCGGCTAAAAAATAAAAGTTTCGCCTGTACAAGTCAGAAGTGGGAGGAAACTGAAATAACAGGAGAAAACTCATAAAGAAACTCAGGGAACATGTGCAGTACAGTAGGACAATATCTTACCTGGTAAGATTGGATTTAAAGAGCAGTTAAACATATTCTGAAACTGCAGGGTATGAGGTAGGACAGAAGACAGAAAGAATCGGATCTCTCCAGATTTAGAAAGTATGGGTATTTTCACACAGTTTGAATACTTTGCTTCAGATGCTGGTGTGGTTGTAGTTTTAGTTTTTTTAGTTAGTTTGACTAAAAATATGTTTAAAAACAGAAATTCAGTTAATTTATTTTAATTTATTTTTGTATTGCATTCCCCTCTTAACCTAGCCTCAGCAGTTGCTAACTAATTAATAACCTTTCTATTTTATCTGTTTTACAAGTACTTATTTGTTCGTCCAGTATTTTACTGTAACACTTTGGCAAAACTAATTAAGGACACATTAGGAGAAATGTCACTTGGTCAGGAGAAATAATATAGTTGAGTATGTGCTTGCAAGGGAAAGTAGATATATTTTCTATTTATATCTCTCAGGGACTCCATCCTGAAGTACACCATTTCTAACTTAACTATGTAGTAGTAAAATACTTTTTTCTATACAAACTGGAATCATTTTGATAAATATGAACTAAACCATGCAAGAAGGGCCTGAGAGCCCAACGTAATTTTCAAGATTGTATAACAGAATAGTGTCATTAGTGGTGTCAAAAACTGCTCTTAAATTTAACAACATAACTATGTCCTTCCTTCACCATAAGAAAAACGAATGCTTTTTCTTTACTGTGGCAGGAGCAAAGGCTAGACTGAAACTTATTTGACATATTAGGGTCTTGCTGTGAGTTTTTCATAATGGTCTGACAACTGACTCATTTTAATGCATTATGAACTGTTCCAATCAATAAAGATCAATTTACAATGTTAAGAATGGTTATTGCCAGAACTGTTTTTTTGGGATTTAGTCCAAAGAAAAGGTTGCTAGCAGGTTTTATTTTAGTAACGAAAGTGATGAATTCCTTTTCTGCTTTAAATTTTAAATTATTAAGGTGGTATGCAGAAGAAGTGATAAGATTTAACACTAAAACAGTAAGTTTGTAAAATGAAATTTGAGATTATTGATTTTTTTATTTGTCAGATTAGGAACTCTTCTACATAGTTATTTGTTTTTAATCTATAATTTTGAAATGGTATTAAGAGAGGACTAGAAAAATATTTTTTAATACCTTTACATTCTATCTGTCAAGGCTTTCTAGAAGACTTGCAGCTTTGTTTCTGATCTAACTACACTCTAGTTTTTGGCATTTTACAATAAAGATTGTCCGTGCTGTCATTAAACCAAGGTGAATTCCTGTGTGCTATATTAACTTTCTTTTTAGTGAGGCTACTCCACTTACAGGTTCTTTCTGATACACATTATACTTATGCCATCTGATCTTTATTGTTCTTCAGAATAATTTCTGAATTCTCATAATATCAACACATTTTTATATAGAGTGGTGACCTAGATGTCTTTGATTTTACTGGCAAGGGTAGATTCAAATCAAAGGAAGTTAAGTACAGATTAGAGATAATGTCATTTAGATGAGTAATTATGAACTTTTGAAACTTTGTGCTTTGAGTAATAATTGGGTCCAATTTCTGATTAAGTTTAACCAATGTACTGTATAAAACAATTGCAAAAAATATGAGTTTCAAGGTCAATGTAAATATCAAAATCTTCCACCAACACTACATGATCATAACTTATACACAAGTCAGATAAAATGTGGCCAAGATCCATTACAAACAATGAATGTTGTCCAGATGGTCTATACATTCATACTACAATTCTGTATAATTCCTCATTTATAAAAGCAATATGCAGTTTATCACATAATTACTCCAAGGCTACGTGCTTGACAAACACTTCTTGATTTTTACAATGCTGCCTCAACTAAAGGAATAGTATCAGATTTTACTAGGCTGGGTTTCTGTATGGAGACAGATATAACTCTCAGTATTTAGTATACTGGTGGTTAATAAAGAAGCTTTATTTCCCAGTGAGCAAATATTTAGCAAAATTAATTTCAAAATTCAAAGATGTTTTACATATTTTTCCCCTTTCCTATATGATCCAAATTACTAATATTAGCTTACCTGGTGAATGGTCTGATTTTAAGCCTAACTGTGCTTTCTATTGGTTGTCTATAAATTAATATGGATTTTATTACATACAGTAAATCAATTTTTGTGATGCCCCAGTGCTGGAATTTTAGACATCAGCTCCTGAAGAATAGGAACAGCAATTTAACATCAAAAAGCTACAGTCTGGATGGTGATCTGGTTTGTAAGCAAGGGAAATTTAGTGCCACATTTTTGGATTAAATTTTAGATAATTTCTAGCTTTGATTAAAAGTGCCTTTCATAAAATGATCTAGAACTTTCCCAAAAATCAACATAATTATGTACACAGGATATGCTGTTAACACTAGAATTACCAGAGCCTACGAAAAAACTCGTAGATCCGGCCCACCTTAAATCGCTTCTTAAAACCGTTCTCACCTCTCCGCCAGCGTCTTTTGTAATCTAAATGTACTGATAAAGACATGCTGCAAGCAGCCGGCTATTCCATCCCCCAACGACTCAGAACGTGCACGAACTTCTCTCAGCTCATGCCTTGATTGATTATCTGGGAGTGAAGTGGAGTTTTAGAGTGGAAATAATACATCGTTATTTGGAACACACGCATTTCACGTGTGTTGCGTTTCTACAGTAATCTGTGTAAACACATTTTTAAAACAGAAACGTTTTTTATATTCTAGTAGCAAATGACAAAATGTAGGCATAAACTATATAATGTATGAAGCCTGAAGTCCAAATATCAAAGAAACACTTTCACAAAAGGTACAAAAAGAAAAAGCCACCGCCAAAAAAAGCCGCCTTAGTGTGCGACATTGACACTCCTTTACTATAACTGCTGCCGTGGTGCAACAGTATCAGTTGCTGACTGGGAATCAGAAGGTCACGAGTTCGCTCCTGCATGACTCCCTTTTGAGAAGTGAAGTGTTCTCATTTTTACTATTTTAGAATAAAAGATACATTTGATTTTAGTGTGTAACAGCCGGTGTAATTTATGATATTTGCAAAGGTTAGCTTTGTTTAGTTTTGATTTTTTTAATTCACTTTTCATTCTCTGTTGCGTTCAGGATCCTTCCCGAACCCTCCCCCCCACCCCACCCCCCTTCTAACACTGCTGTTTTCACATAAAGACGCGCTGTAGCTCTGCAGTGTATCACGATACATACGACCACGTGTTTTTTTTTCCCACAATCTTGCCAGTCTCCACATGTTACTGTATGCTGTTTTTTTTGTACTCCAGGACATGCATAGTAAAGAGCAGTAACTTCAGCGCTATATGCAATCATCAGACACTCCCCATCTGACACTGCTGTTTTCACATAAAGACGCGCTATAGCTCTGCAGTGTACTTGTGACTGCATTGTCGTACCAATGCTTGCGAACTGAAGTGTCTGCATGCACTTTTCGTGGCATTACACATGTATTTTTTGAGCATGCCCATGTCACTCAAACACAGGAATATATGTTGATGTAAAAGTATAACAAAACAAGTGCACTTTTATTCAAGACTATAACCGAAGAAAAAAGAAAGCAAGTTACATTAGGCGGTTGATATGACAGCTTGCGTGGTGGAATGCTAAGAACTGCAGATTTCCATTCCGTGCTATATAACTGTTAACATTTGAATCTGATGATTGCATATAGTGCTGTCTTATTCAGTGTGCGCAAGAACATACAGGTGGCCAGTTGCTGCGTGCTACAATGCACATTTTAAAAAAAGAAAGAGACAAATATATGTGACGTTTTGAAGAAATCATTTTATGACGCGAATAGTATCAATCAGAAAACATCGTCGAAGTAAAGCAATATTATTTGAAAATGAACAGCGTCAGATCGGGTGTGAAGTTATACTGGCGCTGTTTGAGTCAGATCAGAAGCTGAATAAGCTGAACAAGCTCCTGTTCTGACTCTAAGTAAAAGGCATGAATTAATCAATAGAAATAACCGCGATCAACATTTTAAACTTAACGATTTATAGTGCATACCAATTTATAAATTTTATGTCCGTTTGAGAAAAAAAAAAACACTTTCTCCAAAGCTGGGAATCAAAATCAGGTTTCTGTAGCACGGCAGGGCTGCTGTGCTTCAAGTCAGCAAATCTTAGCGTTAAGCCACGGAAGGTGTTGTATCATCCTTGAACCTTTTGTGAAAGTGTTTATTTGATGTTTGGACTTCAGGCTTCACACATTCTATAGTTTATGCCTACATTTTGTAACATTTATTACTAAAATATGAAAAAGTTTCTGTTTTAGCAATGTGTTTACACAGATTACTGTAGAAACGGAACACGCATGAAATGCGTGTACAGTAATCCCTCCTCCATCGCGGGGGTTGCGTTCCAGAACCACCCGCGAAATAAGAAAATCCGCGAAGTAGAAACCATATTTTTATATGGTTATTTTTATATTGTCATGCTTGGGTCACAGATTTGCGCAGAAACACAGGAGGTTGTAGAGAGACAGGAACATTATTCAAACACTGCAAACAAACATTTGTCTCTTTTTCAAAAGTTTAAACTGTGCTCCATGACAAGACAGAGATGACAGTTCCATCTCACAATTAAAAGAATGCAAACATATCTTCCTCTTCAAAGGAGTGCGTGTCAGGAGCACAGAATGTCACATAGATAGAGAAAACAATCTCTAGCAAACAAATCAATAGGGCTGTTTGGCTTTTAAGTATGCGAAGCACCGCGGCACAAAGCTGTTGAAGGCGGCAGCTCACACCTTCTCCGTCAGGAGCAGGGGGAGAGAGAGATAGAGAGAGACAGAGTTTGTTTTTCAGTCAAAAATCAATACGTGCCCTTCGAGCTTTTAAGTATACGAAGCACTGTGCAGCATGTCGTTTCAGGAAGCAGCTGCACAAAAGATAGCAACGTGAAGATAATCTTTCAGCATTTTTAGACGAGCGTCTGTATCGTCTAGGTGTGCGAACAGCCCCCCTGCTCAATTCCCATACGTCAGGATCAGAGAGTCAGCGCAAGAGAGAGAGAAAAGTAAGCAATCTAGCTTCTCAGCCATCTGCCAATAGCGTCCCTTGTATGAAATCAACTGGGCAAACCAACTGAGGAAGCATGTACCAAAAATTAAAAGACCCATTGTCCGCAGAAATCCGCGAACCAGCAAAAAATCCGCAATATATATTTAAATATGCTTACATATAAAATCCGCGATGGAGTGAAGCCGCGAAAGGCGAAGCGCGATATAGCGAGGGATCACTGTATTCCAAATAGCAATCTATTATTTCCATTCTAAAACTCCAGCAGTTCAGTCACTCCCAGATAATCAAACAAGGCATGAGCTGGGAAAACTTAGTGAACGTTCTGCGATGGTGGGCGATGGAATAGCCGGCTACTTGCTGCTCGTCTTAATCGGCACATTTAGAAGACAAAAGAGAGGTGAGAACGGTTTTAAGGTGAGCCGGATCTACGAGTTTTTTTGTAGACTCTGGTAATTTTAGTGTTAATGACACACTAGGTCACTAACCAGCAGTGAAGGGAATGCAGTCTGTTATTGATCACATTTCCTCTATAACCCAGGCATAATAAAATTCCAATATTCTAACTTAAGCCTTTGCATAAAAAGGTTATAAAATCCCTCTTTAATACCTCCTGATTAATATGTACTGATATTATTAATGCCAACATACATGCAAGTGGATAGTTCATTGTCAGCCAGAGAGTCTAATTTAACTTCAGACTTTGACACCTTTATAAAATGCATTTTACTTTAATTGCTAAAGTTACCTACTTTGGAATTCTAATATTCCACACTACAGAATTGCTCATTATGAGCAATTTTTTAAGGTCAGCGTCAACATACATGCTGCTAAATGCTGAGACCCAAATCTGTGCCAAAATAGGTGACATGGCCGCAGAGAGACTAAATTTAAACTGCCTTTAATTGTTACCAACACACAATGCATACCCATTCCCTCAATGGGTATTGGAAAAATAAAACTCATATTGAGTTTAACAGTCTATCTTCAACTGATTTGCCATAAGGTTAGTGAAATTCAAAGATAATGGGCCTTGCAGGAGCACACTATTAGTTTGGTGCAAAAACACTCATGTACAGTCTTTGCTAGCTGAGTGGCTTAACTTATTTTTTTGCTCTCTTCAGTTTCTCACTTGGCTTAGCTGTACATTTACTGAGTAGTTCCTCAGTAACCGCTGAATACTGTAAATCAGGAGTAATACGGGTTGTTAGCAGTGTCACTAAAAATCTTTTTTTTTTTTTTTTCTGTCCCACTTTGTCCTGAACAGGATTGCAAGGGAGCTGGAGTCAGTCAATCATAGGGCGAACACACACACACACACACACACACACACACACACACACACACACACATTCACACACACACAGGGGCCAATTTAAAATCACCAATCCACCTAACTTGCTTGTCTTTGAACTGTGGGATGATACCCGAGCACCTGGAGGAAACCCGCAGACATTGGGAGAACATGCAAACTCCATGCAGGGAGGACCCTGGATGTGAACCCTTGGCTCTGTACTGCAAGGCAGCAGTGCTGTCACCACGCCACCGTGCTGCCCAATTAAAACAGATTTTTGAAAATAAAAGTAATATATTTGTTATAGGAAATATAGCATTTGAAGCTTGTTATTTGATCATAAATGTCTGATTTCATTATCACACATTAAAGTAGAATATTGATATTCGTGTATGACAACTACTTTAAGCATTTATGTTTACTAGTCTGGCATTGCAGAATTTCAATCAAATCTTGTAACAGATTCAACACGATCATGCATTCAGGTCCACAGAGATGCAGTTGACCTCTTACATTATGAGCATTATTACATTAAGGTCTTTATACTCTGTATATTTTTCAGTTCTGTTATTACAGTAGTCCTAAATCTAAAATGAAGCTTGGCATTAGAATTAGGTAGTGAAAAATACTCATATTTCCAGTGTAATGTACCGCAAAAACACTTTTCAAAATGAGCAAAATTGTTTCACGATTCTTACTGTGTGTATTTGCTGCAAATGAATCATCTCTTACATGTGATCTGGAATTAATCCATGCTCTTGTATACTTCATGTGCACAGGATGTTCACTTTATGAGTGGAAAAATATCTACCAGTATACTTTATCAGAACATGCCTGATTATATTATTACTACTAAAAGCAAAACATTTCCAAACCTGGATAAAGAATTATGTTGGTAGCAGTGGTAGTGGATAATAATTTCAATGTCCACACAAGATCATATGAAAGTTTAACACCTGAAAAAACAAACTAGACTTTAGCATTTAATGGACCAGATTTCAGAACAATGCATTTAAATTATGAGGGAGTATTCATGAAAGTAATTTAAATATTGAGGGAAATGTATAAGGAGGATTCAACCAGTTACTTTTAAATAAGATGTTCAAGATGAACACAGGGACTTTTAGTTATCAGTGATCCCTCGCTATATCGCGCTTCGCCTTTCGCGGCTTCACTCCATCGCGGATTTTATATGTAAGCATATTTAAATATATATCGCGGATTTTTCGCTGCTTCGCGGGTTTCTGCGGACAATGGGTCTTTTAATTTCTGGTACATGCTTCCTCAGTTGGTTTGCCCAGTTGATTTCATACAAGGGACGCTATTGGCAGATGGCTGAAAAGCTATCCAGCTTACTTTCTCTCTCTCTCTCTCTCTCTCTCTTGCGCTGACGTAGGGGGGTGTGAGCAGGGGGGCTGTGTGCAGCTGCTTCCTGAAGGACAGGCTGCACGGAGCTTCGCATACTTAAAAGCTCAAAGGGCACGTATTGATTTTTTTTATCTGTCTCTCGCTATCTCTCTCTCTCTCTCTCTCTCTCTCTCTCTCTCTCTCTCTCTCTCTCTCTCTCTCTTCCTGCTCCTGACAGAGGGGGTGTGAGCTGCCGCCTTCAACAGCTTTGTACCGGCGGTGCTTCGCATACTTAAAAGCTGTATTGATTTTTTTTTTGACTGCTTGCTTTGCACTCCTTTGAAAAGGAAGATATGTTTGCATTCTTTTAATTGTGAGACAGAACTGTCATCTCTGTCTTGTCATGGAGCACAGTTTAAACTTTTGAAAAAGAGACAAATGTTTGTTTGCAGTGTTTGAATAACGTTCCTGTCTCTCTACAACCTCCTGTGTTTCTGCGCAAATCTGTGACCCAAGCATGACATTCTAAAAATAACCATATAAACATATGGTTTCTACTTCGCGGATTTTCCTACTTCGCGGGTGGCTCTGGAACGCAACCCCCGCGATGGAGGAGGGATTACTGTAAATCATTGTGTTGTATTTTGTACCTGATACAGTATTGGTTCTTCTAGTACTGTAGATTTTAAGGATTTATGGTTCTAACGTGTTAGATCTTTATGAAATCTTTCAATTGTGAGTCCACTTTACTTCCATCCATCATCCAACCCTCTGTATCCTAACTACAGGGTCACGGGGGTCTACTGGAGCCAATCCCAGCCAACACAGGGCACAAGGCAGGAAACAAACCCCGGGCAGGGTGCCAGCCCAATGCAGGGCGCGCACTCACACACTCACACTAGGTACAATTTAGAATCGCCAATGCACCTAACCTGCATGTCTTTGGACTGTGGGAGGAAACCGGAGCACCTGGAGGAAACCCACACCGACACGGGGAGAACATGCAAACTCCACGCAGGGAGGACCTAGGAAGTGAACCCAGGTCTCCTTACTGTGAGGCAGCAGTGCTACTCACTGCGCCACCGTGCCACCTCCACTTTACTTTGTATACTTAATTACTGATTATATAATTCACGTACTACATCATCTTCCAAGATGCAAAGTGGATACTGCATTTTCCTGGAAAGGCAAAGCATGTATGACAAGAATGACAAACTTAATTTTTTTTTTTTTTTTTACCTGATATCTTCTGACCATCATGGGGCTTTTCCAAAAAGCAAGCCTCTGAAAGGAAAATTTTATCTAGTTTATATTCACAGTAATTAAATCTCCAAACCAAGCTAGAGGATGTAAAGCGGATATATTTTTTTAGGTAGATGTGGCCTCTTTCTCAGTAGAAAAATATTTAGGTCTGCCACATTATTTCAGTCCGTGTCAATGTGTGGTTAACATGCAGCAGTTTCTGCACAAGTGAAAAGCCAAATAAGAGAAGCATAGATGACTCTCAGATATTAGTGGATATGTTTTTTTCTTTGTTCTGTAATGAAGTAAAGTTGTGTTTCTAAATCACAAGTCCATTGTCAGTCTAAATATCACTAAAAGAAGATGCTAGGCAGTGTGGATGTAATTTTCTTTTCTGTTTTGTTTTTAGTAAAAGGTTCTTCTTCTCTGTGATATGTCATTCCACCTTTTCACTTAGCAATTATTTCTAAGTATGCCTTTGACTGTATGAGAGGCGCTTCTCCATGGAGCTTCCTATCCATGGAAGAGTAATATCAAGCCCTTGAAGATGATGGAGAATGTGAAAAGAAGAACTAAGGAAGTGATGCACAAAATGATGGTAGATACCTACTGAAAATGTTGACAAGCCTCTGACTTAGCACAGAATTATGTTTTCTTTCATTGTAATGCTAACAATTCATTTTCATTTTAAAAGCATTCCATTATTGTTAAGTCATTTTACTCCAAACAAAAGCCGCACTTTTGCAAGTTTAACATCAATGAAAGCAGCCAGCGTAGCCAAACAAGAGCCTTTTTCTTTAATGTTACCTCAGCATTACAGCGGCTGCCTGTCTGAAGTAGAGTGCAAGAGCTCAACACCAGCCGCGTCTGGCCAAACAAAGTCTAGAGTAAATGGTCCCTGCTAGTGTTTATCTCTGTGGCAGGCATGGAAATTTCCAGGAAAATGACGTCCATATACCATCAGAGGGACTGGCTGGGAGGATTATCCAACTGGCATATGGTGTTCAGATGCTGTGTTGACACAAAAGAAGATGGTTCCCCTGAGGCTACTATGGGTTGTCTGATGTGCACCCTCATCATTGCATTAGATAGGCAATTGGTCTACATTAAGTGTCAGAGTATCCTGGCAGCCTGGTCCTTCTGGCCACAGACGAGTCTGTTTTATTTTATTTTTTTAATCATTTAGCACTCCTGATTTATTTTAATCAGTATTCTTTCCAGCAAGAAACCTCTGTTGGCAATAGGATATATCTGCATTACTGCCACTATTAATTTTATCATTTTGAATAAGAAACGTACACATTTACAAGTTTTGTTTCCAAATTCAAACATTTCAGATGCTTATAACTAATTATTGTTATAGTAAACAACAAGCAGGTCTCTGGTGTAACTGGGTGAGCCATTGTTTTATACACTCATGCATATGTTTATTCAGGGTGTTGCTTACCCATAGCCAGCTTTGTCCATGAGGTACAGTACTGTATGCTTTCACTGGTAACGTAGTGACACTCAGATTCCACACAGTCTGGTTGGCAACTAAACATGTTATTCACTGATTCAAACCATTTTCAGTGGGAGTCTTTCTTGATCTCAGTGTGCAGTCTTCTTGATTTTTAATTATATAAGGAATCGAAGTTATGAATATCATTAAAGCAAAAAGACACTGGCACAGTTTTCCTCTGTGTTCAAATGTAATTTGAGCATAATGTTATACAAAAATAAGCTTGAATTTGAAGATTAGGTCACATCCTAATGATCCCTTGTGAACTTAAAATGGGAGTGGAATGGGATTTACTTAAGGGTGGGGGCCCTATGGAGTTAACAAAATGTAATATTTAAGGGTAATCCATGACAAAAAGTCAGTGATTTAGGGATTGGAAGATTGAGGATCTTGGTGTTGTAAATAAACAATGAGTGGACAGATACTGTCTGTAAGGAGCGAGGAGCACATTTAGAGTGAGAACATATAGATTTGTTTTAATTGGACATGACACTAAATGTTTTTGACAATTTTTGTTTTACTGCTTGCACTTTCTGTTGCTGTCCTACTGTGAATGCCTACTGTGATTTCAAAAGAAAATGATAACTATTCTGAACTTCTTGCCTTTTTTTCTGCTTTCTGATTACTCTCAGAAGTGGTATTTTTTTCTGGGCAGATGCAGTATACCTTGAAGAGCTGCAGTGTGAACTGGAAAACCATATCTGTTACTGAAAGAATTTGTACTGTCTGAATATGGGTGAACTCCAATAGTGCGCCATGCACAAGCAGCAACTGCAGCAAAAAAACAAAAGCATGGCCACTAACCCCCTTCCCATCCTTAAGTTGGGCATCCATTTCATTCTTCTGTTAAAAGGGCACAAGAGGGTTGATTACCTTAAAGCAAAATAGGACTTTAAGCTGTAACATTTTCTTGATTTTATATTTAAAGCAGCATCCCATTTGCCAGAGCAAACAAATGTTAAAACATTTTATTGACCATTTAGCCACAGCTTGAACAGACTATAACTTATATCAAGCTAACTTTATTAGCATTCACATGAGAGAGAAAACAACTCATTTGAATCCATGTACGAGGCTTCTGTCTTAATTATCTCGCTGTTTAGAGTTAAGTGGATTGTTTATTGAATGTATTCTGTAGATAAGAACACACTTTATTGGATGAGATTTCCAAAGATAGAAAAGCATGCCAAATGTCTGTAAGTGAAACAGGAAACAACTACACCAATTTAAAATTACGGATTTCTTAAGCAATTTTTATTTTATATGCATTTTCATTTTGCTGGCTTATATTCAGGGCTAATTAAAGTGAAAGATTAAAAGAATATTAAGCGAATAAAATGCTGTTATAAAAGAGACGTAGTAGCTATAAACCAGTACTGTAAACAGTTGGGATACTGGGGTTGCAGATCTTTAAAAACCTACCTGGCCTCACAATATCAGGTTAACACTAAAAGAGCTGTGGCAGAGGCTCTGCAATTGAATGATGAACTTCTTGAACATTATTGTTGACCTTTTGTTTTCCTTGTAAGGCATAAAAAATAATAAAGGCATTGTATATGTTATAGGCCAAACCCGATTTTAGGAAGGAGTAACCTAGTCTGAACTAGAATTATCCTGAATTCAATGTAGCACTCCCAGGACAAATCAATTTGTCCTAGCCTAAATTAGTTTGTCCTAAAATCAGGTTTGTCAGGATTATATATATATATATATATATATATATATATATATATATATATATATATATATATATATATATATATATATATATATATATATATATATACATATATATATATATATATATATATATATATATATATACATATATATATATATATATATATATATATACACATATATATATATATATATATATATATATATATATATATATATATATATATATATATATATATATCTCTTGTGATGTCTGGAGTCTCTCTCTCTCTATATGGAGAGAGAGACTCCAGACATCACAAGAAGGTTTGAGGCAGCCACCCGTATATTGTAGTCCAGGCTGCAAACGTTATGAAAATAACACAGTATAGTATACAGTACTGAGTCCAAGACAAAACTGATCACCAGAGGAAGGAGAGCGGCTTTTATGGAGAGTTGACTGGAAGTGATGTCACTCTTGGGGCGGGAACCGGAAATGATGTAATCCTTGGACCCGGGACTGGAAGTGATTGTCATCCTCGGCGCCGGGAGTATCTTCCTCTGGGCTTCGGCACCTGGTGGGATTTCCCGGGAACAGTCTGTAGGGAACTGAGAAGAAGAGTCAGTGCACCCCTCCACCCCCTGGTCGAACAAGTTGTTATGATTAAATAAGCCCTTCAGCTGCCTCCCACTTGCACATGTGTGACAAGACCCCCCCCTTTAGCTCAGACCCGTTGGGTCGGGCGGCCTGCACCAAGAAGTCGTGTGCCCGAGAGAGGGCATCAGCGTTGGCATGAAGAGAACCTTTATGATGAACAAGCGAAAACATGAACTGTTGTAGGTCAAGAAACCACCTCGTGACCCACGGGTTCGACTGCTTGTGAAGGGCCTTCCACTGTAAAGGGGCATGATCCGTCACCAGAGTGAACTCGCGGCCCTAAACGTAGTACTTCAACTGCGTAATTGCCCATTTGATCGCCAAGGCTTCCCTCTCCACCGCTGCATACCTTGTCTCTCGGTCCAGCAGTTTCCGGCTCAGGTACATGAAGGGCTGTTCAGCACCATTGACGCTTTGGCTCAACACGGCCCCCAGGCCTGTGTCCAAAGTGTTCGTCTGGAGAACAAATGGAAGAGAGAAGTTGGGGGACATTAATACTGGTCTTGAAGTAAGGGCCTGTTTTAAGTCATCAAATTCAGCTCCCATTTTTTCGGACCATACCACATTGTTGGGAGCCCTTTTCTTCGTCAAATCAGACAAGGGCGCCACTCTCTCAGAAAACCGCGGTATGAACCGGCGGTAGTACCCGGCTAACCCGAGTAAGGCTTGGACCTCCTGCTTGGTTCACGGACAGGGCCATTTCAAAATGGTGTCAATTTTGGACCACTGTGGTCTTACAGTACCCTGACCCAGCAGGTAGACTAAATATTTAGCTTCCCTCAGTCCAAAGAAACATTTCTTTTGATTGATTTGCTGCCCGGCTTCTCCTAGTGTCCACAATAACATTTTGACCTGCTGTACGTGTTCCTTCTATGTGCTGGAATGGATGACAACATCATCCAGCTAGGCAGCACTATACGCATTATGGGGATGAAGCACTTTGTCCACTAGATGCTGGAAAGTCACAGGAACCCTGTGTAACCCGAATGGAAGGACACGATACTGCCAGTGTCCGCTAGGGGTGCTAAACGTGGTCTTGACCTTCGCGAAGTCCGTTAAAGGAATCTGCCAGTACCCCTTGGTCATGTCAAGTGTGGTCAGAAACTTTGCTTTGCCCAGCCTCTTGAGGAGGTTGTCCATGCGTGGCATGAGATAAGCATTGAACTGGGAAACCTGGTTAAGCCGACAGAAGTCATTGCAAAACCGCCATCTGCCGTCAGGCTAACCAACCAAGACAATGGGGCTAGACCAGGGACTAAAACTTTCCTCAATTACTCCTAGTTCCAGCATTCACTTGAATTCCAGTTCTACTTCACATTTCTTTGCCTCCGGGAGTCTGTATGAGCGGTCTTGGACTACAACCCCCGGCTCAGTCACGATGTCGTGTGCAATCAGAGAGGGCCGACCCGGTTTTACACTCACTACCTCTGGGACGGACCGAATAGCTGTTTCCAGCTTCTGTCTCTGTCCAACAGTTAATTCCTTCCCGAAATTAACGGTGTCTGATTGAGCAAAGAATGAGCAGGGCTGACCGGAGGAGGGGTCGGGGTCCCTTTCCTTCCACGGTTTCTGCAAGTTCACATGATAGACCCGCTCGCTTGGTCGATGAATAGGTTGTTTCACTAAATAGTCAACCAATCCTTTCCTCTCCTTAATTTCATAAGGGCCCAGCCAATGGGCGAGCAATTTAGAATGAGAGGTGGGAACCAATACCATGATGCAATCCCCTGGATGGAACTCTCGAAGAGTCGTGCCACGGTCATAATAGAGGGCCTGTACTGGTTGCGCTTCCTCCATGTGACTTTTTAGAATGGGTCTTATCTTTCTAAATCTATCGCAATATACTCTAGTACATTTGTCGAGGGAAGAGCCTCTCCTTCCCAGCCTTCCTTTAAAATGTCCAAAATACCCCGTGGTTGTCGTCCGTACAATAATTCAAGTGGTGACAACCCCGTAGAGGCTTGTGGGACTTCCCAATAGGCAAAGAGAATGAGGGGAAGAAGTTGGTCCCAATTCCTCCCGTCCTCGCTGACCACCTTGTGCAGCATCTGTTTGAGAGTCTGATTAAACCCCCTACTAACCCGTCAGTTTGAGGATTATTAATAATAATAATAATAATAAATGTGCGATGTAGTGGGGGTGTGATAGCTGAGCCACGATATAGCGGGGGATCGCTGTATGTATATATGTATGTGTATATATATATAGACTTTCAAAACTAGACTTGATGTTTATTTAGGTGAATTAAGTGGATGGGACTGATGAGCTTTGTTGGATTGAATGATGTATTCTCATCTAGATTGTTCTGATGTTCTACTATATAAATAAACATTTGTACTCCTATTTTACATATATTTTAGAAAAGAATACAATATATGAAAATGGTTGGAGCTCCAACTCGTGAATAGCCTGTTTAATGTCGTTTAGCAGATGACATTGATAGAACAGGGAAAAGAAAGCCAGCACTTTGGCAATATTAATGTGCTTCTGCTACTTGCTGGTCTCAACTGATTCCATTCTGGAAGATCTTTGGGGTTACACATCTTGTAGACCAGAAGGGCTTGTGTTATCGGCTAGTCAGAGGCAGGATGACACTTTCAGGGCTCAACTGCAGAGAATCAAAGCAGAGAGTATGTTGGTTGAGTTGTCTCAATATCTTACCCCAGTGTAGCCCCTATAAGGCTCTTGATATGCCCTTGCTTGCAGCAGTATACACCTGATTCTCTGGTTCTTAAAAGACTTCAGACAGGAAAACTTTTGTATCTTTGCAACCTTTCACTTTATTTCAGACTCAAAACAGGGTTTGGAAAATCTTAGAAAACTTTACTTTAGGCCAGGTCAGCAAACCTGGTTGTGGTTCTTCATTACTGTGGGCACTTCTGCGGGGAGGCAGGGCTCAATAGAATTCAGGTGGGTTAATTTCAGAACCAGATTTAGTACAACTGGCAAAATCCTCGAAATGAGAAGTCTGCTAAGATGAGCACTCCTCTTAAGTGCAACCAAATGGGCATCTCCTGTGTGTTTTATTTTTCTTGAGAGTTTATTGGTTCAGAAATTTGCGACACACCTCAATCTTGTTTCCAATTGTACCTTTTAACTGAGATAAACTTCCTAGATGTTTTTACTCCACAGGAAGACAGGGTCGCAATTAGCCATTTTTGCAAACGTTGCATTATAAGAAGGATTTGGCTGTCTGATAAGGAGCTATATTTTTGACTGTTGCATATAGTGATGAAATAGGTGAAAAGTCTGCCTGGGGCATTAATGGAAGCTGGTCAGTTTTACTGCAAAAGTGCCCCTAACGTGCAACTGTAGTTAAATGTGTCAGTTAAATACATTAAAATCCATCATCTATCACCTTTACACACAAGACAAGTCTGCTCCAAAACTGCTTGTGAATATAAGGTGTAAATCCACTTTTACAGCTGTATTTTGCATAGGCAAATATTTTACATTAGGAACATTCCATATACAGGTAAACTATAAAAGGAGTCAATCAATTTTGTTATGTGAAGCATGTTTATTGCAAAATTAAGTAAATTCTGCTTGTCAATTTAATGAGTTATCCTTCATACAGAGGGCTTATGTTCATAGCCTTCATAAATCTGAGCAGCTACTTTAACCTGCATGCACATTTGTTGTAAACTAGTTGTATTAAAATAATTGTGAGAAGATGATATGCCATGCTTGAGATACTGGTTTTTAATAACCACTGTTTGAAATGACTAATTCTCAAATAAACTTTCAAAGATAGTGCAAATTTAATATAACACAACTCCATTACTGACCTGGAGGCATTTAGACTCTATCTTGTGCATTTTGAGAATACGCCATTTATTACATCAGAATTTTAAAAAGAAACTTGGGGTAACAAATATGAACACGCTTTTCACTGTTTTCCAGTGCATTCTTCTTACTTTCAATTTTTTTCAAACGCACATTTTCCAGCTTTTGGAAAGGGAGGTCAATCCAAGTGAAAACAGCTGGCTTTCATTTATGTGTTTACTTTGCTATATCTGAGTGCACAGATTTGTAAAGAACTGATTAAAAATGCCTGAACTGACCGTGTTACCCTCTGACAAACTCTTGAGTGACAGCAAGCCTAAACTTCTGGAAAAGAAATTAAGGGCCTCTGATGTCATGCTGATGGTTTTAACGTACATGGCTTGTTTTATTCTGAAAACATGACTGGAAAGGTGATCAGTTTTTTTTGGGAATTATGCTTTCATATACAATCTTCTTGCTTTATTCTGTCTTCAAATGTCAATAGTTTGCAAAAGTGGAGTTCCAGCACAGTCACCCTTATAAAGAAAGCATGTACCCTCAAACCTCTCTGTTAAAGAAATAACCATTCCTTATGTCTTTGTGATAAAATAAATTCTTTATAAAGTCCTTTGTAAACTTGTATTAAAAGCAGGTTCAGTAAATGGATGTTTGAAATATTCATAGCATTGTAAAATGTTGTGAAGATCACTGATTTGGGCATGTTGGGAAAGAAAACAAGACCGCTCACTAACTTGATATTTATGGAAGATTATTTGTACCAGAATTAAATGAAATCCAAGTACCTTGAAGAGCAATGCATATGCAAGTGGGCTATTTGATTTTGGCACAGTTTTATAGTGTCATAATTAAAAACATAACGGCTAAATGATTGCTTTTCACTACGACACACAATTTTCGTGTCAGTTTGAAATGCAATACAAAAGTGCATTAAATTTTAATTCATGCCCATAGATTACGTGTCATAACTAAAAGCAGACGTATTGCATTTCACTTAGTGGCAACTCCAGGTGTATTACATTTCGATTCTAGACCACGATTTAATTGTGCCAAAACTAAATGCAACCTAATGACCAATCAGTGTGAACAGATGGGGAAAGAGGTGTTCTAGTCACAAGTTTGTTACTTGGAAAGAAGGCAAGTGGGGAACTGGATAAGGCGGGAAATTCGCTGTCTCATTGAACAGGTGGTGATGATTTCATTCTCTTGTGTGTGTGGAAAGAAAGGAAAAACTATAGAATATCTGTTTGTCAAGGAGGACATGATTTATAAAAAAAAAAAAAAAACTACAAAGAAACCAAACTTGGTGGCACTAACCAATGTTTTGCTATATTTAGTACTTTATTAAAATCGCTAACAACCCACACCTCAAATGTAACCACACCTCTTAAATTAACATGTTTAAAAAGAAAACAACTTTATACAAACAAGAGTAAACATTTTCAGCGAGACCTAAAACATACTTTTCACAGTTTCAGTTAAACACTGCACAGTTCGTATTGACTAAACTTATTCTGGCAGCCAGAATACAGAAACGTTAAGAATTGGATCACCTCTTTCCCCAACTGTTGACGCCCCTTGTCCTACCTTTTGATCCTGATTGGTCATTTGATTACTTTTAATTTTGTCACGATTAAAGCTTGGTCTCAAAGCAAAATGCAATACACACAAAGCTGCTTTTAGTTATTGCATGTGATCTATGAGCATGAATTAAAATGCAATATGCTTTTGTATTGCATGTTAAACTGACAATAAAATTGCTTGCTGTAGTGAAAAGCAGTCATTTAGTTAATATGTTTTTAATTATGATACAATAAAACCATGCTAAAATTAAATTTTCCACTTGCATATGTATTGCATTTCATTGTAGCTAACAAATTTTCCATAGATATTATGTCTTTCCAAATGGATAGTTATCACCAAGTAGTTGGTGGCATACTTAAATGTAGCCCATTATCTATGCAGTCTGTTGGTAAGTTATTGTGTGAATGGATTATGGATGTTATTCTTTTATTAGGAATTTTATTTATCAAAATAGGTAGATAGAACTTTATTTGTCCTCAGAGGGAATTTTGGCTTTTTACAGAATACATAAATAGGTAGATAAGTAATGTAAGTAAATAAATATACACACATGTAGGTGTAATGTATCCGTATTTACATATTTGATTTGATGTACACAAAGTGAGCAGGGATGTAGAAAGCTTAAGCAGTGTATAGTAAAGTAGCTTGGTGAAGAGATTTCTGATAATTGGTAGAGCAACAGTAGACCTAGAGGATGTTCAAGGATAAGCTTGATCTATGGATTGGTAGCAAAAACTGAGAAACATGCAGCATTGATTTTTGTAGTTTCCCTGGAGAAAGGATGCATGATAGGCAGGCAAGCAGGCTAAAGAAAAGAAAAAAAAACTTAGTGGTAATAAGGAGCAAATCTGTTTAGGTGACTTGTAGGGGAGGACAAGAGCTTTAAATGATTTTCACTTTTCCTTTATGGTTGTATTAGTGACACTGAAAATGACCAAAGCATTTATAGTATTAATGGAAAAGTACATGAGTTTGACATTGACTAGAAAAAAAATGACATCCAAAGCTTAATGAAGTAGTGGAGAGAAAATAGCTTTGTGGGTGTTAATAATGTGTTAAGCAAGGTCATATTGGGAGTTTGCTCATTGCTAGAATTAAAGAGAGCATCGAAAAAAATCCTAGAATGTTATTGAGGTCATAATGAAACTGTCTATTCAAGAAGTTCTTATCAAGTAGTATTGTACATTTAATTGTTGAAATGAGAGAAGGAGATTTAGGCTCTTCTGCTATCTCCTTTAGGTAAGCGATAAAGCTTCTGTTAAGTGTATCGTATGTATTTTCAACAATTAAAACAAAAGACTGATGTATTCTTAAAATAGACATAAACATAGGTGAAACAGCTTGCTCAATTTCTTATAATGACCAATCTGGATTTGAACCCATATCCTCACTGCTTCACATCCATCTGCACTATGCCACATTTCATTCATGCAAGATCACATTACTTATTGACAACTCATGAAGCATTAATGGAACTGCTTAATGATTTCCTTACTTCTCTGCTTACTGCGGCAGCAGCAGACGTCATATTAGATTCATCTTATTTGGGTTGAAATGGATTTCTGCCTTTTTTGAGACTTTTTTTTTTCTTCTTTCTCCTCCCTGCTCCTTGTAGTAGTTATGAGTAATCTGATAATGTCTTTCAGACGTCAGCCTCCCTCCTCGTTACCTTAGTTACGAAGTATGTCTCTGCCCCAAGAGATCGCTTTCAACATGCATCTAGAATTGGTGAACCTTGGCAGCGGATTCAATTTTCTGCTTTCAAATTTAAAGACACCTACCTCGTTTAAGTCTTTGGGAATGCATGAGTGCGTCAGACTCCCTACGTTCCATTCTTTTCTTTATCTGCGCTCTATAATCATCCCCAGGCCTCCGTTTGGGCATGTGCCTGTTTATTTATTTGCCGTCTGTAGCTGAGACCTCTGCACAGTTTCATGGCCCCCATTGTGGATGGATAGAAATAAATAATGACGTATGCATTCACATTTTAGAAAGCAAAAGGACTTTTTGGCCTTTTACACAGTACCTTTAACTAACCCAGTGAGGCAGGGCTGACAGTTTCTTTGGAATCACTGACATAGTTCGATCAGGTATTCAGTGTAAAGAAATGATCATTTGCTTTTCATAAAGAGCAACATCTTAGATTTTATATATATATAATATTCTACTGTTTTTATATTTGCATACTTCTTAAAGAGGCCAGACTTCAGTATCATACTGAGTCTCTCTGTGGGTTTAAAGTGTTATTTAAAACAAATGAATCTGAACTTTTCTGTGAATTGCAGGATTTAATGTATTATTAAATGGACTGATTGTTATTATCAGTTTATATATATGACACTGTGCTTGATTGTTATATTATATTATAACATTTTTATTGTAATACATACATTTGGAAATAAATATTGTTTTTGAGCAAAGGATCACGCAAAGTAAAAGTTGAGGCACCAACCTGGCTATCCCCGTTTAGTTTCTTTCAAACGTAAATAAATGTTCATTGGCACAGTAACCATATCTTAAAGGTCAAGGAAAACAACTAGCCATTCTTAGCTTAAACATTTTGTGAGGTCTCTGAATGCACGGAGCACCATCCTGCGGGTCACTCTGGTCATAGACTCCCTCTCATTCCGATGAGCTTGAGTCTTATAGAGTCCGGAGTTAGTTTATTTTAGTGGGTTTCTTTTCTGGACTGTGGAGGGAGTTGGAGACACTATGGTTAGAGAAGTACCCTGTCTCTCCCCGGGATGACATTACATATCTTAGATGAATCCGGAAGGTGATCCTCTGATATGCATGCATGACAATACAATTTTAATTAATAAAAAAGTTAAACAAGTGTTCTGGTTGTTTATCAACTAATAAAGGATTAATTGAATAAGATTTGTTTAGTAATCCTAAACAAAGACCTGGTGTCTTATTAAAATTGAAAACCAGCTACCCTACACTAGTGTGCCTTAATTGAGTTGTCTAGGAACCCGTGGAAATATATAGAGGGAATGTACTTTTTCTGTTTTGTCAATAAGTGTAAATATGTGTTATTCTTATTCTCCCCTCTTATGTACTGTTCTTTCTTTTCTAAGGATGTTCACAGTTGTACAGGTTGGCCTGTGCATAACCAGCCAGTAGGATGGTGATTTAATTTTATTTTAAGAAATGGTTGGCAATGAGTATTCATTGAATGGTGTGTTCGCTGATTTGCATTTACTCCACTGCTTAATCCAGGTTTCTCTGAGCTGTTTATTCCAGAATCTACTGGGCTGCGCTCACTCAAGTATTCATTTGGTTGTTTGGTCAGGTGTTGCTAAGGCCGTGTTCAGTCTAGTATTAAATGGGTTATTTACTCAACTATTGACTAGATTTTTTAATGTAATGTTTTACTGAATTGCAATGACTGAGCCACGTTTTCTCTGGTACTAACTCACCAATACTTATCCTACTATTGACTGGATGATGTCATTCCAGTATTGATTTTGAATATTTGCTATTCTGCCATTGCCAATGTTAATTAGAATGCATTTCTTAGAGTACTGGTTAGGTAGAGCTGTACTCCATTCTGGATTTGTCAGTACATCTTGCATTGAATAGTAAACCTTACTGGGCCACATACAGTACAGCCATCTAAAGACTGTGTGGTATACTCAAGTCTGAACTGGATCATGTTTGTGCGGGGAACTTAATCATTCCAATGCCATTATACATTTAACTGACTATAGATAATCATCTTTATTCAACTCCTACGTTATTGGCATAGAAATGTTGTGCACCATACTGAATATACTGAAAGACTAGCCAGTGTCTGAACAAAATAACACAAGCGTAACTTTAATGTTTTTCTCATTCATAAAACATAGGGTAAATTGCCCCATATTTCATTCTTTTAAATTCATAAATGTGGTTAAGTGAAGGAAAACAGTTTATAAGATCAAAATAATGGGCTTGTGTGGTGATTTTTGGTGATGTTTTGCTGTTGATTACAACTAAGTTGAGTTTGCTAGAAGCATTTCAACTTTATATTAAATAATTGAGACTGGTTTACTTCTTACTTAATTTTTGTCCACTGATGCTATCGACTTGGTAATAAGGGACAGTGTCCCTCCTACCCTTAATGCAGACATGCCACTGTTATGGACTCCTGGGGCTGGAGCCTATCCTGACAGCACTGACAACAAGGCAAGACCCAGTAATGGATGAATCGGAACATTTTGGTATCACAGGTCATCCTAATCTGCATGCCTGGGAGGAAAACAAGAGTACTTGGAAGAAAACCCCCACACCTACACAGGGAGATAGACATACTCCGCTCAGACAATGGATTAACGATTGAAGACAATGGTTAACATGGCTGCCTCAGAGATGCAATATACCACCATGCTGAGAATTAAGGTAAACAAAGACCCTAAAATTAATTTTTCATTAGTAAATATGTACAAAAAACAACGTTAGTATTTCAGGAAACACAATTTAATAAACCTTCAAACAACTCTTTCATACACACATGCTCCAGTACTATCATTTAACCACAGAGAAGAATACAAGATGCCTGCTAAGGCTCGCTTCTATAATTTTGGCACATACTGACTTGCAACCAAGAAACAGTAGAAAGTCACTTATCCTGACATCACAGGTTTGCCCTTTTGTCTACTGAGTTCATCCCTTCTTTAAGGTCAAATGACAAAAGGCACTTTGAGCCACAGGCTCATTCCACCACATTGTGCTAAGAATGGCTTCTGGGGGTCTTTTCTGCCCACTGCTATCAGGCAATTCAATGCTCCCACCTGATGAACTTTATTTATTTACTTATCAATTGATTGATTGATTGGCTATATTATCTGTCCTGTAAGTCTGTATTATTTTTTTATGTTTGTGCTGCTGTATGCATCCACATTTCCTCATGGGATTAATAAAGTTAATCTAATCTAATCTAAATAAAGTCCACAGATATGTCAGAGAGTACATAAGCAGCAGAAGACAACAAACAGAACTTCATCCCCCTCAAAGCAGAACCACAGGTTTGCCTTGTAAGAAGTCAAATGCATTTTGTCTCAGTCAAAACCATGTTAAAGCGTTGCCAGTAATGTTTCCTCTAAGGTGTGTATGTATATACAGTAGGTGTGCAATTTCTTTATGCCTCCACACATCACATTTTAATCAAACAATCCACCTACCTCAGCATTGCCACTGTCTAAATCTTTCTGAAACTTTAGAAAGGAAGGGATGGCATAAGAGTCCATTCCATGGAAATCAATTATTAAAACTTGGGCTGTGTGGAAAGCACATTGGTGTATCCTTTGAAAGCTGACATTAGAATGGCCCGGCTATTTTCTGACATGCTTACTCCTTGTGAAAATTATTTGTGCAGGTTGGTTTTCATTTGATGTAAAGTAGGGGTGCCAAATTAGCCCAAACTAAGATTGAAATGCTCATATTAAAAATAGGTATATAATTAAAATACTCAAGCATGGATTAAATATTCTGGATGCTACATATACTGTAGGTTTGTACTGTTTACATTCTGCTTACTCAGGGTTATGGGATACCGTATGCTTATAATATTAAATAGTAACAAGACAATGTTAGCTGATTGCCGCCATTAGTCACCCACCATCAGATCACCTCTTTCACCCTCTGTACTCTTTACAGTTTTATCATCTCCTTTTTTTCTTATGAGCAGCATCTGGCTTTTTGCACAGTTTTTATTCCAAACATTCAACAAAATCCCTATCCACCTTTACATTTTAATTATAGGAGAGAAAAATTAGGGCAAATTATGCATAATGTTTACCACTGGGGAAAAAAATGAGAATTTTTTTGTGACGCAAGAACCATTCTCATGTGCACAGATGTTTTCTAGCAGGCAAAACACTGCCAGCTCTGAGTCTCCCTACCTTGAAATTGCATTGATTTTTATTCAAATGTACTGTACATATGCTCAAGAGAGTGAGTATGAAAGTCTTTTTTGGATTTTCAGTTGTATTAAAGAGGGTTTAGAAACATTCTAAGACAGCTCAGTACTGCAGCATTAGGTGCAAGGCAGAAAACAGCCATTGATGGGACAGTTAGGCACACTCATAGAAACACTCAAAATCCTTTGTACTAAACAGTTAAAATTGATTCAACTTATATTTGAGATGCGAGAAGAAATGGCAGGCCTAGAGAACACCAATGTAAACACGGTAAGAATTTGCAATGGGTAGCAAATGGTAAAGAATTGAACTTGGGTTCCCAGAGCTTTAAGGCACTATTGTTGTGCTGGTTAATATTACTCAAAAAAAAAACTCTACTGTAACTATAATTCAAATGTAATGTGCAGGCATAGTGTAATTACTCTTTTCCAACTGCTGCACCAATGACAGATTGCTTCCTGGCGCCTGCTCATAGGGCAAGTTCTGACTTCTCTTGACCCTGCATTAGAATAGATTGATTTTAAAAAACAGGAAAGAATGAAAATTAGAGTTTCCCTTTGTAAGTTCCATATTCTACCTGAGGGCAAGCATGGTAAGTACCCTAATGGATACAGCGTCATGGGTTTCAACCCTGTGCCAAATCATTGTTCCTGTGGAGTCTGCGCATTTCCATATCGGTATGGATTTTCCTTTCCATACTATAACTATCAACCCAAATACCCAGAAACAGATTGGTTAGGTCAGTTGTTGATTGCAAATTGGCCTTGTACAAGTGTGAATGTCTGGCTGTTTGTTTTTGTGAGTGAGTGAGTGAGTGAGTGGGCACTGCAATGGGTTGGAGACTTGAATTAATTGGGTCTAGGAATATGAAGTTATGACAGTTTAAGCTGCCTCACATCTCAATAAAATGTGGCTGAATTCTCAACCAAGTCTTCTCATTCTCCCAGTGTCTGCCTGCTGTCCTCTCTGTGTACTCCATCATCCTAAAAAGATGCGAGTTGGATTAATTGTTGTCCCTGTTTGTACAGTTGTGTTGACATACCCAGCGATGGCCTGTTTTCTGTTTTAATTTTAATGCTGTCATGGCAGACATTATCCCCCAGTTCCAAAAATAATGGATGGCTGTTCTAACTGTTCAAATTGTACTTTGAGTCAACGTCAGGATGTATTTAAAGTCAATTAAGAACTATTCCACAGCTAGTCCATACTTGTGTCAATCATGAATTGCTATTTGATGGATGAGAAATGGCAAAATCTTTAAATTCATGATAAACAAGGCTTTAGTCCTCATCAAAAATATAAAAAAACATGCATTCAGTTGCTCCTTCCATCATCCCTTTACTTAAGAAACAAACTATTTACATTTGCAGACTCTTACTGAAGGGGGATGTCCCATGCTGTTACATACAATGACCACCGATGCATTGACTGGCTGGATTATTTATACAGTAGTTTAAATGATGAATTTATAGCCTTTTTCCATTAACTGCTTTATAAATCAGTTGGCAATGTCCATCCAACCATCATTTCTCTTAATCGGTTTTACTCCACTTTGTGTGGGTTGTGAATCTAAAGGCATGTCCTAGAAGTCCAGAAGTGATGTGATATGAAAGGAGCACCACTCAAGTAAAGTGAATCTGGTTACATTGGTGCCAGATTCACTAAGAACAGGCAACGTGAGGAGAACTTGTGAGGGAAGAGTGTTTTAGGGCAAAAGAGGTACGAACTTGATGTGAAGGGAGAGACCCCCTTGCACTCAGAAGCCTGATTTGCCCCTTGAGCTGATGGAATTCTTCTTTGGCTCAGCCGACTAAACAGTTGCTTTCTGTACCTCGTGGGTTTGCGTCCTGGGAGCCTAGCAGTAATGTTTGGGGAACATAGTTTGAGGAGTCTGTCGAGAGTCCTTATTAACAAGAAAGCTATCATCATAGGATCATGCACTGTTTATACAATCAATGGTAGATACAGTTATTCTATGAATTGTTTTCTTGGTGAGTAGTGGAGATATGAATAATGATGGTCAAAGCTGGTGTTATGAGTTCAACAGCAACAGCAGCAGCGGAGGTGTTTTGAGTCAGTTGAGGTCTGTTACTTTTTTTTTTTAATGTGGGAAACCATTAAGGAAATGTGCAGTATAACTTGGAAAAACATTTACACAAAAAAACATAACCAAGTTTAAGTTGGGTAGGGAGTGTAAAAGGAAACTTGTGGTTGGGTTGGAGTGAAGAGTGAATTATAATTAATTTTAATTTGTTTTTGTAGAACATTTTTTCTCTGAAATTATTTTTTCTTGATTAGAATAACATATCTTTATATTGTCTGAAATGCTAGCCAGAATAGACTAGGCTCCTGGTCCTGCTGAAGTGTTACTGGTTGACATCTCAAGCTTGGTCCTGCAGTGTTGTTTGCACAGTCAAAAAATATTTAAATGCCTTGTCCACATATCATTCTGTTTGGCTTAGATTTCCGACAGTGAATGTAGACTTAATGTTGAAATCTCAGCGTTGCGTGTTTACTCAACCTTAGCAGACACAGAGCAATCCAGCAAACCTCAGAGCCTTTGGGAAGTTTTCCATATTGCTGCAAACCACTTGCCAAAAACGTGTTTTTAATGGCTGTAGCTTAGACAAAAGCCCAATATCTCCTCCCTCCTTCCCCTTTGAACCACAAACTGACAAGTGGATAAAACATAATGGGAGTTATCATTTCAGGAGGACTATGCCAAAGTGTTCACTTTGAACTTCTGCATTCAGTAGAATAATCAGTTGCTCTGAAATCTCCTCTTTGCTGCTATTCATCAGGCTGACAATAAGATGCCTGCTGTCCTTGTGTTGGATGGAAAATAAAGTTTATATATCCTGCAGAAGACTAAAAGGTGATGGCTTATGTACTGTATGATGGAAGTGTTTAAAAAGAGATGTTCTTTGTTAAGTGACTGTTTTATTTATCTGAAGTGTCAACTTTTGAATTCTTCAGACTGCACTGTCTTTAAATGCACTAAAAGCAAGAAAAAAAGCTTAATATGCATTGGTCAAAGACATGTTAAATTAAAAAACATCCTAAACTAGGTAGAGTTTATGGAATGTGTATGGAATAAGATTAGTAACTGGCAGTAAATATGTTAAAAATAATGTTACAAAAATGAAAATATCCTTAGTTTGGTTGATAGTCTTTTCAAATATGTCACTGAATCTTACACATGGCAGTGTCCCCCTCTTTTGTCATAGAGAGAGATATATACATACACACGCACACACACATGCACGTCGATAAATACATTTAACTTCAAAATGAGCTGAAATTGCACTCTGAAGCCTTCCAGATGCAACACTTAAATGCTGAGCTGAGGAGCTGTGACATTTTCCCTTATTTGTTCCACTTATTGTATTGAGGCAGTATGGGGTTGTGTCTAAGGCCCTGGACTTTACATATTTAGGTCACTAGTTTCTTTCCTGCCTTTTCTCATTGAATAATTTGTCTGTGGTCCACACTTAAATCATTTGTAATGTATCCTGACCATTGACATTGCCTTGGTGTGAGCCAAATCCACAATAATATTTACAAACACCAATACTGTATACTGTGAAGTTTATTTTGTATAAATCAAGGTATAGAAAAGAGAAGCCATCTAAGATAGAAATACTTTGTATGTTGTAGTCGGTCTGTTGATAATCTTATACATTTCCCTTTTTAGCAGGCAGGATAATTCAGAAGGAAGGGTTGCCCCTATAGTCAGCTCACTGTCAAACTTTTGCACTTTGGACAACAACAATTTGTTTCAATGTTTTACTTTTTTCCATATCACTTCTGAATTTTCTTAAATCTTCCATGTCATTAGTAGCAATTTGGATATTTTGAGGTCATGGAAAAGCATCTAAAAAGCATTTCCAAAAGTGAGAACGGCAAACCTAAACAATATTTTCCTTATAGTAGTGAGTTGGATGGAAAGACAACACAGCGTCCAATACTGAAGAACTACATAAGACATTAAGTATGACCCTTAGCATTAGATATCAAGATGAGAGATTTGTGTGTAGGTAAAGCAGTAAAAAGTGAGATGAAGAGATAGAGATTTGTGCTTGCTCTGAAAAGATTTAGCATGAGAGTGATGCTTCACTCCTTAGGGACTTCTATGTTCAGACTCTATGTGATCTCTGAAAAGAAACTATTTTGTACTAAACTCTTAAAATAATGGTTCTTAAATGGCACTTTACTGGGTTGTATGGTTCCTCTAAGAACCATTGCTTTACAAAGAACCTTTTTATTCTGGGAAGGGTTCTTTGTGCTTTGAAAATGTTACTAATATGTGGACAAAACAGAAATGTTTAATGTATATATCAGGCCGAAGAGCAGAATACTAACAGATCAAGAAAACCTGAACTTAGCCTGTTTTGTTGTTTGCAGCAAGAGTCCTTTTAAAATCATGAACCCATCGTTATTTAATAGATTATCATCTATCCCAGACTATTTATAGATTTGGGGATATAAACAAATAAAAGTGTATTTAGAAACCATCACTAAATGGTTCCTCTATGGCATCGCTCCAAAGAACCACTCTGGCACCTTTATTTTTAGGAGTGTAGTACAAATATCTTTAAATAAGGGATTGCAGATTAATGGGAACAAATAAAGATCTATCTTCTGTCTTGTCTTCTATCATCAGTAGTACAGTAGATCCCTAAGACTAAAAAGTATTCACTAAATTATAAATAATACACATGCACAGGCTCATACAAGAGCCTACCCTTGAAAGATGTATCTTAAAGTACTAATTTTGTAAGTGGCTAAAGATTAACTAATTTATCTGTCTATTACATAAAAAAAATCTTTGGACGAGACAAGACTTTTTCAGAGAGATAATTACAAGTCCCGAGAGATGAGACTTTGTGCCAAGAGATGAAAGCTAACAGGCCCAAGCGGGGGTGGAAATAAAAGACAGTAGAAGAAGAAAAGACAAAGAGTAGAAGACAAAGTAGAACATCGTAAAGAGGTTCAAAATCGTTGGCGCAATACACATGCAAAGCAGGTTAGAGATTATGAAAGTAATACAATTCAAAAGTCTCAAAAAACTGATAGTAAAGATCACATTAACACTAACAAACGGAAATTATTACTCTGAACAAAGAAAAGAAATTGAATATATAGATATAGACTATATGACAGAAGTATGTAGATATCGTTCGGCTTTAAAGTTTTAGTCGGAGACGTGTAGATCGACTAATTTGTGTTGCCATCAGGGAAAAGTAGTGTTTCTTCCCAGTCCCAATCTACAATAATCTGTTTGTGTTTGCATCATTCAATGCTCAAAATGTAGATTTACACGATTCAGGACCATACGCTATGAGAATCTGTGGTCCTGCAACAATTAAAGCTACTACAAGTTTAATTTCAAAGAAAACACAACTCGGTCAGGTTTATATTTATGATCACAGAGAAGCGATGCAACATATCAAAAAAGTTAAACGATCGAATGTATTAGAAATTCTACAGCCAATAATGGATACAAATCCATACATCCAAAAGTATCGCACTTTACACGAAATTTATCTGCAA
This sequence comes from Erpetoichthys calabaricus, assembly GCF_900747795.2. NCBI lineage: Eukaryota > Metazoa > Chordata > Cladistia > Polypteriformes > Polypteridae > Erpetoichthys > Erpetoichthys calabaricus. The sequence goes on from NC_041394.2 coordinate 149,107,884, forward strand.
AATACGGACAAATACATTTTCTTGGATTTCTAAATGAATCTGAAAGATCACGCTCGCATATATAATAAACCAACATGTGACGAATTGTCAGCGATAATAGTTTCGAAAGATGGAGATATCAAAGACAGAGTTGATATTTGTGTTTATCCAAAAGCACAGCACGATTAATCGCAAGTGGCAAATCTGAGAAATGACTAGTGCGTAGGGCCCACATGGGAGTTGGCAAGCAAAGTGAGCAGGGGTCAGAGCCCCCTAGTACTAAAATATCTGAATTACAAGTTTTTAGCATTAGTGGTTTATCATGTATATTTTTTGTTTCAGACCCATGTCTTTCTGTACACCAAAAACCACAAAATAAAATATTGTGCTATAAATGAATTTCTAATGCTACAGAATGATATGACTTTGTAGATTCACTTATGCCTGGTGAATTTGTAGCTAGACCAGTCTCTATTATATTTCATGGTCAAGAAATGGGATTCTGATTTCCATTGTGGCAAGGTGTCTCTTGAAGATGACCGAGGGTCTGGTTCGGCTTCAAGAATGGTGACAAAAGAAAATGTCAATTGGCAGTGAAGTGAAATGGAGATCTGTTAGTGTATAAAACAGCAGATTGTATAAAAATGAATCACTTTCCAGTTAAATTTGTACTTCCTGAACAATTCAATATGGGCAAGGCCTGTGGATCTTGGGTCTCCAAAATATTGACTAAAGAAATGTAGCATCACTGCATCCGATATTACAGGGAGTATCTCAAACTGTTACATTCGGACAGCGATAAAATAAATACTATTCGAACAGGGATAAAATAAATACTATCTCAAAACTGGGATGAAACTTAAATATTCCTCAGTATGAACTAGATACCATACATGCATGTGTGACTACCATTTATTTAATGTAAAGGGCAACTGGAAAGCTCTGACTAAAAGTCAGGCACAATACATAAAAGATTCAATACAGAATAACATGGATGTTTAGTAGACTTAGTTATATATTCTTATATAATTCATTACCCTAAATGGAAGTGATTTTTGAAGAAAAAAGTGAAAATGTATAAAAAGGAACATGGGAAACATGCTATATAAGTAAAATGTAGTATTATTATGTGCTGTAATGTATGGCTGCCTGATAATAATAATCCATTTGGGAGTGAACCTTATTAAGTTAATTTCTAGTGTATATTAAATGTCTAGACCTGAGATCATTTCTTGGATCGCTAATATTAAGGCAGACTCTGTGGCCCAGTGGATGAAGCACCACACTTCAATCACAACACTGTTAGTTCAGTCCCTGTCTCTAAGCATATCACTAAACTGACTTTCCTGCAAATGCAAAATAAAAATGTACATTTTGAGGAAAAATTAACTCTGTCATTCTTGCACAATCAGGCATAGTTTTGTTCATTTCTTGTATTTTATGTCATATTCAAAAATAACTCAATGAAACAGATAAAAGTATTCTTTTTCAGTGACTTCAATAATTGAGTTTGTAAACTCAATGCAACAACAGAGAAAAAGTCAGAATATTACACCTACTCTTCTGCAGTTTTTCCTTAGGCATTCTACAAATTCAGTGTTTTTTTCTTCTCATCTACAGAAGCCACTGTCATGAATCCAACTTGAGATGGTGTGCTTTGTGCCATGGCCCATTATCACACTGAAAGTATCCATTGAAAACAACTGTGGCCATAAAGGGATCCACATGATCAGAAATAATGTTTAGCTACACTGTGGAATGAAAATGATTTTCAACTGATAGTATCTGGACATATGTGTGCCAAGAAAACACTTTCAACAAGATTACACTTCTTCCACTAGCCTATACTCTTAAAACAATGCTGGATGGATCCATGAATTTGTGTTTATTTCAAATTCTGACTCTGTCACTTGAATGTTGTAGCAGAAATTGAGATTCATGAGGACAGATGAAAATTTTCCAATCTTTAATCATCCTATTTAATTGCATGCCCAAAGTAGCCTTATCTTCCTGTTTGTAGATGACAGAAGAATCCAAAGTGGTTGCATGAGATGTGCACACCAGTATTGTAAAAACCACTAATCTGAGTATATGTGGCCTTTCTGCTAATTTAAATCAATCTAGTCATTTTCTCATGACCTTTTGGTCCTGGCATCACAGCTGTCACTGTGCTGCTACTTGTCCACCTCCTAGCCAGTGGTGGGAATGTTAGTTGGTCCTTCTTGAACATCCCTTGTCTTGCCTCCCTGCCCAGTAGGGGATAGGGGGTCCATCCTGGCTGGGGTGCCACCCTTCCCATTAAAAACTCTTTGGCAGTGTAAAAAATCAAATTTAACAGAAGTGTAACTTTTTTTGCAATGTTTAAGGCTCTTATCAAGAAAAATGTTTTGATTTATGTCTTTTATTAAAGGACTATATATCTGCATTTTATGCTTTTGTTTTTGGTTGGTAATTTCTGTTTTGTCAGAAATCAACAATCAAATCTAGATGTAATAACATGATAGGCTAAGATAATTTAAGTTGTATCTATTAATCATAATTGTAAAAGCAAAGTCAACAATTCCAGTCAGGCTGATGCACTAAAGAACAGGCTCTTCTGTGACTTTGAGACATTATTTATATCTTTCTGGAAGTCTTATAATTAATACTGGATAATATATCAAAGGTTTCTTGGATGGCTGTATTGCTTGGACTATTGTTTGCTATGCAAACAATATGTACTGTATGTCCATCTGATTCAAATGACCCTTTTAATAATCCCCTGCCAATGCAAAATGCATTGCTTTTGACATTACAAAGACTCCCTTATCTACATGTTGTGTGAACCCATGCTGTAAGTGGGTTCTGGTGTGTGTCACTGTGTTGCCTGCAGATATGCAGTTCTTGTCCATGGTTAAGTTTTTATCTTCCAGTGCCCCAGAACCTAAGCACCTCTATAATAAATGTGTACAAACTGACACCTGTGAATTGTTTTGTGAACCTGTGAACATGCTCATACTTATCTAAACACCTGTCAAATAAAAAAAGCTAAAAGAGTATACTTTAAAATAAAAGAGCAGCTTTAACTTTCTTTTGGAAACAGAAAAAAGGAATTTCTGGTTGCTGCTTGCTGTAAATCTGTAAGTTAGTGGTGTCTGTGTGGGTTTCTGATTAATTCATTGCCCTAATGTTGAACACAAGAGACTTCCTGTTGGAGCAGTTGCAGGCTTATGTTTAATGCACCAACTACGTGCGGCTGGCAATTAAGGGAAC